>NC_089745.1:18106701-18111701 GCF_040412425.1 Macrobrachium rosenbergii
TAGGATATGTTCAAATGGAACCAGGATCAAGAATTTAAACACTATCCGCCAATTATTTTTCCACCACACATTATCGAGAAATTTAATAAAGCAAATAAAATATACTAAATCCCAATTAACAGACAAATAGATTTCAACAACAAAATAAAGCTTCCATACGATGAAAACATCCAAAAGGCCACCGAGCAACTGGTTCTAATAATCCTTTCATTTTCCAAAAATCCATCGGGAGTTCGCTCGTTAACGCCCAACAAAAGAAGAAAAAGAAAATACCGTGTTATCCTTTTCTAAAGGCTAGGTAGATCGCTCTTGCAAAGAATAACAGAGCACAAAAGATCAGTATATTATAGAGTTCGGGAATTTTCCTACATATTAGAAATACAGGGCATGTCATTAACTGGATGGGGCGGATTGGTTTATATATGTATATAAAGAAAGATGCTGGAATCTATATCATCAATCAAATAACAATATGAACCTGTCAGGAGGACATTGTCGTGTGTGTGTGGACCCCTGTGAAGAAGATGACCCAAGAAACGCGACCGCCAGATCCATCGCCAAACGGGAGCTAATGAGGCCAAAAACCACTGGGAATTTGGCAATTCCCATATCTTATTCCAAACGCCACCTATCACAGGAGGCCTAAGGCCACACCTTCATGTTTTTGTAATATACCATTGTAACTTTCCACCTGTCCATATTCAACAGGCAAGAAACAAGTCACAAATTCAACGTTTAAATAGTGTTTTATGGGCCTTCTTATTTTCATATTACACTGTAGTATTACAGTCATATATATATCATGTTCATATTATTTTGTATATAAATATATATATATATATATATATATATATATATATATAAACCAACACAATTGTTCTGTGCAATTACTAACAGGATAATTCAAACTGGATGGTTTCTTTTGAATAAATCTGGATACCATAGTTTGAATGAGGTTCATAAAGTTATATGAAAAATAATCGTATGAATATATATATATATATATGTATATCCATAGCACTTTTAATGCTATGAAATGAAAGTTGGTTAATTTCGGTACTTTCATTCGATTTTATTAGCGTTAAGGCTATCCAAGTAATAATGGATGGTAAAGAATATTTATTTGAATATTTACTTAATGCCAATGTAGTAATACTCCCTTTCACCATATAGCAAAATATTTGATGAATGGTTCCAGTCAATACAGAAATTAATGAGCAGGTACGATTCTTTCCAGCTCAGTGGTTTGATTAAGAAAGTTTATTATAACACAGTAACTATGCAAAGATTAAAAGCTGCATATTTTGAAAGCACACCCTACTATTTATTTTGAACTCAGAAATGGAGTTGTTTAATACTGTAATAAAGTTTCTTTTCTTGATTGACCAAAATATTTCCTTTTTCATCCACTCAGTGGAACCAGTGTAAACACTATGTGGATTATTTTTTGGAAAATTTCCAATATTAAAATGAAATAAATCAAATTAACCTCAGAAAAACAGCTTTCTAATGAAAGTAATAACTTCACTAGATGGTATTGCAAAAAAATTCCTTTAGAAGCCCACAAGAAGAAAAAGAAAAAGGTTATCCTTTTCTAAAGCTATGTCGGTTGAAAAGATATATATATATATATATATATATATATATATATATATATATATATATATATATATATATATATATATATATATATATATACACACACACACACACACACACACACATACGTAACATGGAACGCATTTTGAAAACTTATGCATAGCGGGAAAAAAAAAAAAAAAAAAGCCTTCGAGTTGAGAGCTAAACGATGAATAAAATATGTAAGATCGTCAGAAAGTTTATAAAGGAGAGGAAGGGGGGTTGAGGGACGAGATTTGACTTTATTTACATATAGAATAAAGTTGGGAAGGGAAAGTTTTTACTTTATTGTATTCACACAGAACAGTGGAGAAACACTGAGCCTCAAATATTTTTTCAGAAAATATGGAGTTGTAGGATTTTTTTAAAAATTAAATAATGAGAAGCCCGAAAAAAGCCACGAGGAGAAAATATACTAAACCCAAGATAAGCGGGTTACACTTCCACACAACAGAAGAGAGAGAGAGAGAGAGAGAGAGAGAGAGATTCATGTCGATAAGACCTGTTCAGAAAATTTCTCTAAACAAATATATTAATGCCAAAATGACCCATTAGAGGATTTTGAGAGAGAGAGAGAGAGAGAGAGAGAGAGAGAGAGAGAGAGAGAGAGAGAGAGAAATCCCTAGATAAGAATAGTGTCACTCGCATATGTTTGCATAAGGACCATAGAAATCATTAAGAAAATTTAGTTAAAATTCCCCTTACACTGACGTAATAGTTTCCTACCAGAACGCGTATGGGTCATGGTTTCAATATAACCAAAACGCGTTTCATGCTGTTCGCCTGAATACCTGTTAAGTGGACCATTTTCTGAATCTTTGGACCGAGTTTCATGATATTACGGAAGCAAGTTCCCTTCGAATAAAATAAATTATGGAAATTATAAACAACTAATTACTGGATGTCATAATATGCAAGTTTTAAAATTTATTATTATTATTATTATTATTATTATTATTATTATTATTATTATTATTATTATTCAAAAAAAGATGAACCCTACTCATATTGAACAAGCCCACCACAGGGGCCATTGACTTGAAATTCAAGTTTCCAAAGAACTTGGTGACCATTAAAAGGAAGTAACAGAAGGTAATAGGAAATACTTATAGAAGAGATCAGTTATTAGAAAGAAAAATCATATAACAAATTAATAAATACATAGATGAAAATTTAAGTAAAGTAAAAGGGGAAATTTCACAAACCCGTTAATTATGCAAAATAGAATTATTTAAGATTTGTTAAGTATAAAACAAAAAACAAAAACAAAATTAGGACAATCATTAAATTATAAATAATTGATGCAAAAGTCTGACAATTATAATATGACAATTATCTACAAATTATTAAAAAATATATATAAAAATATAAGTTACTACAAATATACAAATCACCTGACAATTTAAAATCCCGAGCACTGAGGTAATCCGAACCACATTTAATGAAAACGAAACAAATCCGGTTATATCATCCGGTTGAGTGGCGTTAATCCGGATATTCCTCTGAAATCCGTACGGAGATAAATAAAACGCTTGTGTGTGTATGTTGTTTGTGTGCCCAGTGAAAATTAAGGGTATTTTAGGGGTATATCCTGTTTCCAAATCGTTGGTCGGGAGGTGGCTGGTGCTGTGCCCTGCCCAGATGAGGAAGGTATTTAATGAGGGTAAAAAATTCGATGGATATCTAACACTTAAGCAAGAGCATTTATAATAATAATAATAATAATAATAATAATAATAATAATAATAATAATAATAATAATAATAATAACAAAATAAGACAGGAAGTTGTGTCTCATAACTCGACGGATTTTATTTAACGTTTGGACAAGACGAATAATAATAATAATAATAATAATAATAATAATAATAATAATAATAATAATAATATAATAATTTTCGATGGATTTTAGTATTTAACATTTAATAATAATAATAATAATAATAATAATAATAATAATAATAATAATAATAATAATAATAATAATACAATAATAATAATATTATTATTACATTATTATTATTATTATTATTATTATTATTATTATTATTATTATTATTATTACTGGTTTCTCATAAAAGGATAATATTCATTTATACACAATGATATACATAGACTTTTTCATAACATATTAAACATTGACATGGAATGTATATATATATATATATATATATATATATATATATATATATATATATATATATATATATATATATATATATATATATATTAAGAAGATTTTAGGAATTTTGAATGACTCGTCAAGAAGTAAGTTTGGGTCAGTGTGACAGTTCGATCGAATTCATATGAATAATGTAACAATGATGATGATATTGGCGATAATATGATAATGATAAGAAGACGAAGATGTTGACGATGATGATGAAGTAGAATATGAAACTTGTTTATTATGTGAATCAATCATACTGTACAGTAAACGTTGTTCTGAAAAATACTATTTAAAATGCCTAAGCTCTTGAATCTAATGCATAAATATTTTTTAATACAGGTGAAATTATTCTCATATTTAATATAGTTCAAATGAAATTGATACGTAGTTTTCAACAAGGTAAGGCACACAAAACTATAGGCCTACTCATTATCATTGTAATTAATAATCTAATTACAGCAACAGCAATAATTCAAATCTATATCGAACACTAGGTTCCAAAATCCATTCAGGTATTAAAATGACACCTTAAAAAATATCCTAAATCTATTTTCTCCCGTAAAAACCTTCGATGGGAAACGCTTTTCTCCATTCCTGCACTATACTTAAACCCTAGCACGAGAAACACCACTCCGCCCGCGATGCCATGAAGTGTGACCGCGGCAAAGTTCTTACTTTTATTTCCTCACCTCACATTTCCTCCCTTTCCTCTCGCTCTCTGGAGATGAGGAGTGTATGGAACGAATGACTGAGCACACCGAAGACATCTATGAACCTTAAATTAGCTCATTTCCTTTAGTGATATCATTTGCGACAGAGAGAATCCGTTATCGCCTGTTTGAAATTAAAAAACACACTGCTCTCGGTCGCCTGCCGGAAGAGTTGCCATATGTCACCATCTCTCTTTAATACCGGCTGAATTAGAAACGGACAACAGACCGAAGGAATCGCTATTTTCTCCACTGTTTCTCATCACTTGCCATCATCAACGGTCATCAATGCGCTATTTTTCAGTTTTTTTTTTTTCCTCACTTACCCTTCCCCGATGATATGCCGTATCACCAGCAATTATCAATTTTCTATCCCTTTTTTTTCTCGCCTCTGGTGCGTCCACGCACTCACATTGCTTTTAACACATATTAGACCCAGCCTCCCAAGGGACGGGAGATTAAGTGGTGTCCATCTCCTCCTC
>NC_089745.1:18114201-18196701 GCF_040412425.1 Macrobrachium rosenbergii
TGGGTCATTTTTGTATGTATTGGGTGTATGTATGTGTGCTAGTGTGTATGTGTGTGTAATTTTGAACTGCCTTTATAGATTTTTAATGATCAATATTTTAACGTGATTTCAATATTTTAATATATATTTCATTTTATATATATATATAGTACCTATATATATATATATATATATATATATATATATATATATATATATATATATATATATATATATATATATATATATATAGAGAGAGAGAGAGAGAGAGAGAGAGAGAGAGAGAGAGAGAGAGAGAGATTTTCGCAAAGAAAATTCGTGAAACGTTGTATATACCATGAATATTTCAATAACATAAAATATGTTGGGATATAAAGCCGAAATACAAGCTAATTAATATGCATGCATAATTTTTGCAAAAGCACATTTAAAAACAGTTTAATTTTGCAATAGTAGAATTAGAAACAATTTCTTTTAGGAACTACATTCAAAACAATTTCTTTTTGCGGCTGCACACTCAAAAAGCATTTCTTTCTGCCACTCAGTAAATTTCAAAACAGTTGCTTTCCGCATTAATACAATTAAAAACAATTTCTTTTAGAAACTACATTTAAAAATAACTTCAAATTAAAATGAAATAAACGAAAATCTCCAACTTATCATACATCACCCAAATATTACCAAAAGAAACGACGAAGCAGAAAAAAAAAGTTTGAGACACAAAATACGTGCGCAAACAACTCGTCCTTTTTTCAATCCCCAAACTCAATGTCACTCCCATTTTTAACCCGCCGGAAGTTCCTAAAACACTTTATTGCCGCTTTAGCCTGTTCAGTTACAGGATGAAACTACTTCAGGTTTTATCTCCCGTGAATAGGAGACCGCGCCTGCGTGCGCGAGAGACAGACAAACGTGGCGCCTTTTCAGAGCGCTTCAGCTGATAACATCACTCCCCGTCCTGACATATTTCTAACGGCTGTACGAATAGACAATTCGTGTAACTACGCACGCACGTAAATACACACACGATATTAAAGGAAAATATTTTCCATAACAGAAAATGCTCATTGAGGGAATAAAGAACGATATTACACCCTCATATTGACGAACACCGTTTTTAGAACATCAGTTCCGAAATCTTAAGTTTTTCTTCAAAAACTCCACACAAACGCCCATACATTCTTTAACCCTTTGATTTCGGTTGTAACGTATACGACGCATTTAATAAACTGGCCCGGAACACTGTTGTGTCGTATACGAGCACCGGTAATTTCCTTTTATGTGAAGGACTGATGATTGAAATACTGGCCTCTTTTTCTTGATATGGTAACAGTCTGTCAGTTGCCATACAGTGAATTCATATAAATTCACGTGTTTCCCTAAAATTCATTAGTCTTCATCAAGATGTCACAGGAGGAGGGGTCAAGGGTACGACATCCTCGAGTTGACCGCCGGCAGATCGAGAGAAGAGCTCTCGACGAGGATAACTATTTTATAGACCTTCTCGACTAATTTTCTGGATATGAAAATGAATCGGATTTAGAAGGAAATGAAATGGATAATTAGGGTCCTGGTACAAGAGACAGTGATGAAATATCAACCGACAGTGAAAATGACGAAAATCTGCCACCTACAAATGAAAGCCAAGGTGTCAAAAGAAGGCGGAGACAGCGAAGTGACCCAGGTGATGAGTGGGAGTGGGCTGCCAGCAATTTCCAGCCCAGAGATTTCATATTTGACAGCAGTGGCAGTGGCATTACGTCGAAATGTAATGTGAATGAAAATTCAAAGGAAGTAGACTATTTTTTGAATTTTTCGACAACGAATTTATGGGGCTGATTGCTGAAGAGACAAACCGTTATCAGAGATTCCTTGTTGATACGCTAGGAGATGCAGTGCCAAAGTATTTGCGAAAATTTGCTCAGGTTACTGTGGAGGAAATGATACGGTTCCTTTGTGTGATTATGATCATGTCGCATATAAGTAAACATCGCATCGTAGATTACTGGACTACGCTTGAGACATTCGAGAAAAAAGGAGTGAGAAGGCTGATGGCAAGGGACAGATTTCTTCAAATTCTACGGGTTCTACATTTCGTTGATAATTCACAGGAAACAAGCCCAGATAATAAACTAAAAAAATTAAACCCGTGCTCGACAGTGTGCGTAGAAAATTCCGGGAAAAATTTCAACCTTTCCAGGATTTATGCATAGATGAAAGTTTAATGTTATGGAAGGGAAGGCTAAGTTTCAAGCAGTACATTCCAGATAAAAGAAGTCGATTTGGAGTGAAAATATTTGAACTTTGTGATGCCAAAACGGATTATATTGTCGATTTTATAATCTATACTGGAAAAGATACAGAGATATTGGTAGATGAGGATCTAGGGGTATCTGGTTCTGTGGTAAAAACATTTATGGCCTCGCATCTCGGAAAACATCACATCCTGTATTTCGATAATTGGTATTGCAGCCCAAAACTGCTCAAGTATTTGGGCGACAACGAAACAGGAGCATGTGGAACAGTCCGGAAAAATAGGAAATTTATGCCTAAATTTCCTGATGTGAACAAATCTGAGATTTCGTCTCAAAACTGCAATGGAATATTAGGTTTAAAATGGCAGGATAACAGGACAGTGTATATGTTATCTTCAGTACATGAAAATATAATGGTAGACTGTGAAAAAGGTGTCGACCAGGGGAATTTGTGCAAAACCTGCATGCGTTGTTGACTATAATAAGAAAATGCGGATTGTGGACAAGAACGACATGCTTATTAGTTCTGTGAAGTGTATCCGTAAAACCACGAGATGGTACATAAAACTATTTTTCCGTCTGCTTGATATGATACTAGTAAACTGTCATCACTTGCATG
This sequence comes from Macrobrachium rosenbergii, assembly GCF_040412425.1. Lineage (NCBI taxonomy): Eukaryota > Metazoa > Arthropoda > Malacostraca > Decapoda > Palaemonidae > Macrobrachium > Macrobrachium rosenbergii. Next base: position 18,117,055 of record NC_089745.1, read on the forward strand.
GATTTGTTACTGGCAAGAAAGGGTCATATTTACAGTTTTCTAAGTCAGTCGTTCTGCAGTTGATTGAAAGGTACCCTCCAGCACCTAACAAGATAATTACCCGCACCGTAATAACGCAGCCAAGGCGGCTAACAGAAAGACACTTTCTGATCCAGTTCCCTCAACAGAAAAACAACTGCGACCTAGACTAAGATGTCGTGTGTGCTCGCATACATCCCGTAGGCCCAAGAAAGGCCAGCAGACATATTTTATGTGTAAAGACTGCAATGTAGGACTATGTGTCGCTCCTTGTTTCAGAGAATACCACACACTTCTGAATTACTAGAATTCTGTCGTAAAAGTTTTGTCAAGATTATTATGTTCAGCTTATTAAATATTCAGATTCATAACCATTTGTTATTCACATTGTTTGATTTCATTCAACTTATGTCATAAAAAGCTTCTTCCAATCATATTGAGTCTTATGTGTTTATACATTTTCTGATTTTGTTTTTTATCTACAGCAAAAGATTTTTGTAAAAATAAATGTTGAAATTCATCCGTATTATAATTTTCTTCATCAAATTATGGCTTTAGTCTTTAGTGAGAGAGAGAGAGAGAGAGAGAGAGAGAGAGAGAGAGAGAGAGAGAGAGAGATAAAATTACTATTTTGCGTTTAATGTTCCTTTTCTGTCCTTTGAAGACTGGATATCATAAAATATAAAATGAGTCGGATGTAATGTAAATCTGATAATCATGGTATTGATGATTTATGATATATGAGAATAATAATAACAATATAATAACCGTTACCATGAGATTAATGAATATAGACAATGTTGTTGTTATTATTATTATTATTATTATTATTATTATTATTATTATTATTATTATTATTAGAAGAAGATGAACCCTATCCATATGAAACAAGCCCACAGGGGTAACTAACTTGAAATTCAAGCATCCTAAGAAAATGGTGTTCATTCGAGTGAAATAACAGAAGGTAGTAGGAAATACAGAAAGAGGAGATCAGTTATTAGAAAACAGATGTACTAACAATAAATAAATAAAAATGTAAACAAAGTATTAAATACAAGATGTATTGCATAAGGGTAGTAATGCATTACATTCACTTGAACTTTGAAGTTCCGTTTGCAACACATCCTCAGTAAAGAGGCTGTTCCACAGTCGTAAGGCGTGAGGAATAAAGGTCCCTGGAACTGAAAAGTTCGAAGGCGAGGTACATTTACTGCACATTGATGCTGCTGTTCAGCGAATCTGGTTGCTCTCGACAGCAACAGGGGATCAGGGATCAACTGAGAATGTGAAAGATATGTCAAAATACAACTTATGAAAAAGTGACAAACAAGAGACCATCCGTCTATAGTCCAAGGCATAGCTGCCAAAGAAACCTTCCACCTCGAACCACTCTAAAAGATATAAATCTCTGGCAGAAGCAGACATCTCCCGGAGAACAGTATCCTAGTAAAGGAAGGACAAATTACCTAAAAAATGTTGCACTGATTTAATCACTCATATAAGTATATGAGGACTTAAGAACAATACCCAACTTTCATGCGGCATTTGCTGACATTTTCATTAGATGTTTCTCAAAAATAAGATGTAAGTAAACAGGTACCACTAGAATAATTGAAGGAAAAGAAAAATATCTGTAGAAAATTATAACAAATAAAATGATCTACAAAACCCTACAACTTCCCTGAATATTGGTTCAAAAAACAATTGAACAAATTCCAAAATGTTAGTGATTAAATATATATATATATATATATATATATATATATATATATATATATATATATATATATATATATATATATATATATATATATATATATATATATATATATATATATATATAATATATAATATATATATATATATATATATATATATATATATATATATATATATATATATATATATATATATATATATATATATATATATATATATATATATATATATATATATATATATATATATATATATATATATATATATATATATATATATATATATATATATATATATATATATATATATATATATATATATATATATATATATTAGTTCATATGTGGCTAATCATTTTTTTGTAACAGGAATTTATCCAATTTTTTATTTTTATAGGGATAGGTGTGAGTATGTGTTTGTATTTTACATACACACACACACAAACATATATACATATATATATACACTCATATAATATGTAATTAATTGTATATATATTACACACACACATACACATATACATATATATATATATATATATATATATATATATATATATATATATATATATATATATATATATATATAACTGAATCACGAGAATATGGAACGTGATGAATATATAAATAAAGACAATTCCACGAAGGAAAGAGAAGCAACAGAGTATTGCAAGGCTTTTCGACGTATTGTCCTTTACTTAGCAGACTCGTTTCTCTTTCCTTCGGGAATTGCCTTCATATATATATATATATATATATATATATATATATATATATATATATATATATATATATATATATATAAGTACTCACACATGTATATATAGTCAATTATATATATATATGTATATATATATATATATATATATATATATATATATATATATATATATATATATATATATATATATATACATACATACATACATACATATATAGTATATATATACATACACATACACACACCACACAATTACACATTTTGATCAGCAATGTGATTTATAATATTGATCCCTAGTGAATGTGGCGAGGTGGCAATTGTGTTTACATGTCACATGCAAGTGTGACAGACGACGCGCGTAGGTGGCATTTCAGATGCACGTGTCCTGTTGACAGAAATGAACTGCTTTGTTTTCAGCCGCTGTACCCTCCACCTTTGTCGAATTTGGTGGGCGGATTGGAATAATTGCTTGTTTCACTGGCGTGACCGTTGGAATATTAGCTTGAAAATGGGCCCCGGATTATCCCAAGCCCTGGCAGTCTCCAATTCCTTGTTTCATTGACAAATGCGGATTCTGGAACCTCCCTTTTTACTTGCGGCTAATACGATTTCCATTCAAGGAGGTTGTTTCCACTTTCCCCCTGACTTTTGACCGCCATCGTCAATCAAACATTGAATTGGAATCTGTCCGAAGGACAAGGGATAATCAGGCCCTATTCCCAAGGTAGTATTCCAGCGTTCAGGGCCACCAAACTCAACACAGGTGGAAGGTAAGCAAGAGCAGAAAACAACGACCGGTCATTTCCATCAAAAGGATTCCGGCATCTCACGTACCACCCACGTCTCAGCCATGGAAATACGATTGTCACCGTCCAAATGTCCATATTCGCTAGTGTCCAAAATGTATTGTTGTGTCGTGTAATCATTGTTGCCGTTGTCATGGATTCATATATATATATATATATATATATATATATATATATATATATATATATATATATATATAGATGCAGTAATGTGTGTGTTTGTTTGTACATATACTGTATGTATGTATGTAGGTGATATTGAGATGCACGTGTGTTTGACAGAAATGACCTGCTTTGTTTTCAGCTCGCTGTACCTTCCACTTTGTCGAATTTGGTTGGCGTGACCGTTGGAATAATTGCCGATTTTGGAATATTCCTTTATTACTGGCAGCTTATTTATTTGTGTTGTTACATTAATTGCATAATATCTATATCACGGATCGCTACTATCACAATATTATCATATAAATAAAACAGGTTAATTTGCAGCAAAACAACAAATACAAACGCTATTACAATGATTGTTTACGATTTCGTGCGTCTGGTAGCATGCTACGGTGACTACCGTCTGAAAACCCTCCGGATTGTGGTAAGTGTGAGGTCTCATCTCGGCCGTAATCAAAGGGCTAATGAAAATTAAAATAATTAATAATTTCCCATATTTTGGTAATCATAGAATCAACTAAAAACGATTATTAAATAAAATTATCTAAAAATGAAAAAAATCCCGTAGGGTGGGTCTGCCCAGACCCAACTTGCACCAGATAGGGTTAAGAGACTGGCCAGTCTTGGAGGCCTTTGGGCCTCATCCTTGAAGTTCTTGGGCCCTCTCCAGGCCTGCTTCCCCAGCCTGGCAGGATACCTGCCTTCCTCCGAGGAAGCAGCCTCTGGGTCGGACCCTTCCCTTCAAGGCTGCCCTCAAGAGACTGGCCAGCCTTGGAGGACTTTGGGTCTCATCCTTGAAGTTCTTGGGCCCTCTCCAGGCCTGCTTCCCCAGCCTGGCAGGATACCTGCCTTCCTCCGAGGAAGCAGCCTCTGGGTCAGACCCTTCCTTCAAGGCTGCCCTTAAGAGACTGGCCATCCTTGGAGGACTTTGGGCCTCATCCTTGAAGTTCTTGGGCCCTCTCCAGGCCTGCTTCCCCAGCCTGGCAGGATACCTGCCTTCCTCCGAGGAAGCAGCCTCTGGGTCGGACCCATCCCTTCAAGGCTGCCCACCCATCCCTTCAAGGCTGCCCTCAAGAGACTGGGAGAGCCTTGGAGGACTTTGGGTCTCATCCTTGAAGTTCTTGGTCCCTCTCCAGGCCCGCTTCCCCAGCCTGGCAGGATACCTGCCTTCCTCCGAGGAAGCAACCTCTGGGTCAGACCCTTCCCTTCAAAGCTATCCTTAAGAGACTGGCCAGCCTAGGAGGACTTTGGGCCTCATCCTTGAAGTTCTTGGACCCTCTCCAGGCCTGCTTCCCCAGCCTGGCAGGATACCTGCCTTCCTCCGAGGAAGCAGCCTCTGGGTCGGACCCTTCCCTTCAAGGCTGCCCTCAAGAGACTGGCCATTCTTGGAGGACTTTGGGTCTCATCCTTGAAGTTCTTGGGCCCTCTCAGGCCCGCTTCCCCAGCCTGGCAGGATACCTGCCTTCCTCCAAGGAAGCAGCCTCTGGGTCAGACCCTTCCCTTCAAGGCTGCCCTTAAGAGACTGGCCATCCTTGGAGGACTTTGGTCCTCATCCTTGAAGTTCTTGGGCCCTCTCCAGGCCTGCTTCCCAGCCTGGCAGGATACCTGCCTTCCTCCGAGGAAGCAGCCTCTGGGTCAGACCCTTCCCTTCAAGGCTGCCCTCAAAAGACTGGCCATCCTTGGAGGACTTTGGGTCTCATCCTTGAAGTTCTTGGGCCCTCTCCAGGCCCGCTTCCCCAGCCTGGCAGGATACCTGCCTTCCTCCGAGGAAGCAGCCTCTGGGTCAGACCCTTCCCTTCAAGGCTGCCCTTAGAGACTGGCCATCCTTGGAGGACTTTGGGCCTCATCCTTGAAGTTCTTGGGCCCTCTCCAGGCCTGCTTCCCCAGCCTGGCAGGATACCTGCCTTCTTCCGAGGAAGCAGCCTCTGGGTCGGACCCTTCCCTTCAAGGCTGCCCTCAAGAGACTGGCCATCCTTGGAGGACTTTGGGCCTCATCCTCAGTTCTTGGGCCCTCTCCAGGCCTGCTTCCCCAGCCTGGCAGGATACCTGCCTTCCTCCGAGGAAGCAGCCTCTGGGTCAGACCCTTCCTTTCAAGGCTGCCCTCAAGAGACTGGCCAGCCTAGGAGGACTTTGGGCCTCATCCTTGAAGTTCTTGGGCCCTCTCCAGGCCTGCTTCCCCAGCCTGACAGGATACCTGGCTTCCTCCGAGGAAGCAGCCTCTGGTCGGACCCTTCCCTTCAAGGCTGCCCTCAAAAGACTGGCAAGCCTTGTAGGCTTTTGGGGCAAATCCTTAAAGGGCTTGGGCCCTTTCCATGGGAAGGGTCAGACCCATAGGCTGCTTCCTTGGAGGAAGGAAGCGGCCTCTGGGTCGGACCCTTCCCCTCACCAATACTCTTTGCTTTCTCTTACCCTACTTTTCAAAACTGACACTTTCTGTCTCCGAAGGCTTCCAGACGATTTGAAGCATCTCGGAGATTGTTCTGACACTTTGAAGCTCGGCGCATGCGCGAATGGCATTTCTCTCGTCCTTCCAGGAGCCGGAGGACTGAAGGATTCCAAAATGTCTTCAAGGAAAATCTCGAAGGTTTTAGATCATTTCAACATCGCGATAACCATTACTTGGAGTTCTTTTTCTGGCACATAAACAGCTTCTTTGCTTTAAGGAGTCGTCTTCTATAAACTTATGAGATTCCCTCTTACTGACGATATTGATCATCCCTTCGATTCTTCCTTGCTTCTCCGAAAAGTAATTCTGTGAATCCAAAATCTTTGAAGTAGTTTCTAACACCTCAGGTTATCTACTTTATTCTTCGTCAGCATTCTTCAGTATACCTCCACGCCGATGTCGTCTCTTTTTGTTCCTTCTCTTTCTTATTTCGAGCGAAGAACTGCTCCAAGCGGTAAATTTGGGCATCCAAAATCCCTCTCAATCAGCTTAGAAAACACCTCAAGTTCTCTACCTTTTATTTCGTATAAATTCTTCAGTTCCTCCGTTCCACACTGTCTTCCTCTCTTCTTGATTATTTCCTTCCTTATTTCGAATGAAGAGCTTGCGTCCGTGAGTGACAATACGACTGTAGAGGTGCCGAATAATCGCAGAAGGCGGGAACCTCGACTTCATACTGCTCCGCGAAGTAGTCCATATTTTCAGCAGTAAACAATTACAGACTGAAGCTATCTGCCATTCTCGTGATGTACTTTTCCCTCTTGAAAATCTCTTTTAGTCGATCTGCTTCGTCATCCAGTTCATTTTAACCATAAACTTCGCCTTCTTTGCTCACATGCTGTCTCTGAAGGCTTCAAGACGTCTTCCTGGAGGATCCCTGAGATGGCCACTGTAGTCCTTGGTGTCAGTGCACCTATTGAGTGATGGCGCTATACGCATGAGCGGAAGAATTCTAAAACGACTGCAGGAAAAACACGAAGATATTACGGCGCCAGGCGACAATGATTCTTTCTTGCAGCAGAAGGTATGAAATTTTCTTGAAAGCTTTATTGCCACGAAAACATCAATATTTAAAAAAAGAAAGAAATTAAAAATTTAGTGAAAAATCATCATCGTATCCTTTTCTCTCGTCGCCGGGAGAAATATATATATATATATATATATATATATATATATATATATATATATATATATATATATATATATATATATATATATATATATATATATATATATATATATATATATATATATATATATATATATATATATATATATATATATATATATATATATATATATATATATATATATATATATATATATATATATATATATATATATATATATATATATATATATATATATATATATATATATATATATATATATATATATATATATATATATATATATATATATATATATATATATATATATATATATATATATATATATATATATATATATATATATATATATATATATATATATATATATATATATATATATATATATAATATATACATATATATATATATATATATATATATATATATATATATATATATATATATATATATATATATATATATATATATATATATATATATACATGTATATATATATATATATATATATATATATATATATATATATATATATATATATATATATATATATATTATATATACATATATATATATATATATATATATATGTATATCTACATATATTTATATATCTATATATATGTATATATATATATATATATAGATAGATAGATAGATAGATAGATAGATAGATAGATATCTCCTCCCGACGACGAGGAAAAGGATACGATGATGATGATTTTTCGCTACATTTATCATTTATTTCTTTAAAAAAAATGCTATTTTCATGGCAATAAAGCTTTTTATATAAATTTCACCCCATGAGGACAAGATCAACTTGGAAATTATTATTATAGATAGATACATATACATAAATATATGTATATATAATACCATATACATATATTTTATATATATATATATATGTGTGTGTGTGTGTGTGTGTGTATACACTGGTTTGTGCGTCTGTGTGCGTTAATTTTTCCCAATAGTTAAAAATAAGGTGGTCTCAAGAATTTCTGTTTCCTGAAATGGTCATCACTAGCGCCCAGTAATCCAGTCAGCTTCAAGAGAAAAGTGACCTTTTTGTTTTAACAAGGCTTCTCCATTGCCATTGATCACCTTATTAAGGGGAGAGAGAGAGAGAGAGAGAGAGAGATGGCTGCCTCAGCAAGGAATGATTAAGTTTTTTCGCATAGCAGAGTAAGTTATAAATATATAGTTTTTATGGTACCAGCATCAAATTATAATAGTAGATTTTTTGAAGGATACAGAGTAGTTTAAATCGCTTGTCTTATTTAAATAAAAATTCTTCTTCGGAAAAGAAATAAGTTTTAGAGTCTTCAAGAACACTATTAAAGACGCTTTAAAACCTTTCCAATATTCCTGGAAAACCTGTCTACCATATACTTTGGAGGCTTGTATTTCAAGTCAATGGTGGTCCCTGTATGCTTGTCCTGTATGAATTGGATTCATATTCTAAAAAAAAAAAAATAATAGTAATAAAAAAATACTCATAGTAGCATGAGTCTTAAAATGAAGTAGCAAATCCACAGTCGTATATTTATCTTTAAATATATGTACATATACATAACTGTGGAATTGCTTCTCCAATAATAATAATAATAATAATAATAATAATAATAATAATAATAATAATAATAATAATAATAATAATAATAATAATAATAATAATACTGAGATAATATTAAGCAAACTTTTTACTGATGAAGATGCATATTTTAATAATTTTAGTAGGACATTTTTTAAACATCTTTTAGAGCTGGCCGTGCTGGACACGACCTTTGCCTTCAGTTTGTATAAACAAACTGAAGGGATGGCCATGGGATCACCACTTGGTCCAATTTTTGCTAACATCTTCATGTGCTCCTGGAGGAGCGCATAATAGAAGAATGTCCCATTAGGTTCCGCCCTCTATTTTATCGAAGATATGTTGACGACACATTGTTCTCCTATTTCGTCATGAATGTCATGCAGAGTCCTTTCTGGAGTTCGTCATCCGACAACATCCAAACATAAGGTTCGCTATGGAGAAGGAGGTAAATAACAAACTCCCCTTCCTTGATCTTATTATTTCCAGAGGTGACTCAGGTTTTTACACAGGTGTGTATAGAAAAAATACATTTACTGGTTTGGGAATGAATTTTTATAGTTCGTGTTTCTTTCATTTGAAACTGAACTCTATTTTAACCCTCCTCCATAGGGCTTACACCCACTCGTCAAACTGGAAGAGTTTCCACGATGAGATATCCTTTTAGTGAAATATTTCAATAATAATTGTTTTCCATCACGACTTTTTCAGATCCCTAAATAAACTGCTACTACAGAAAATGACTCGGCAACACCTGAATCGACTGTGCCGAAAAGTAAAGATGTATGCAAGTTTCCCTTTCGTGCATGATGATACTTTTAGGAGAAAATGCACAGCCATTATTCAAAAGAGTTTTCCAGCTTTAAACCTGAAAATCATCCCGAAAAATCCCTTTACAATAGGGTCTCTGTTCAGAGTCAAAGACCGGCTCAGTCCTCTGTTTTCGTCCAGCGTTGTTTACAAGTACACTTGCCCGGGATGTGATCACGGGATATACATATCGCTCATATGCGAGAACAACGTCATAAGGTCAAAAATGAAATGGCACTTTTACAGGAGAGATGATTTTAATATTTAAAAAATTTATAAAAAATATCTAATGACTTTCTGCCATTTTGGTTAATTCATATAACGTAGAAAACAATCTTCATAATATTTCTGAAGGTGCACGAAATTGAGCTCATAGTATCAATGCAATAGTTAATTTTTATGAAAGTATTCAGTTTTATGTCATTGTTGCACAAAATGTGATCTCCTTAGCGTGTACTAGGAAGAATTATGACGATATTTCTACAAAAATAGGAGTAATTGACAGAGATATTATTTCAATCATTTATGGTTATCAGAATAGAACAGATGAATATGGCATCACAGTTAGCGAATCATGTCGCTAAACATCATTAGAAAGAAGTAATATAAGTAATTGCAATCATTTGATACCTCAAAATTAAATTCCAATTTTGTTATTATCAGGCATCCATACTCTGAAATAAAATAAACAGTTATGAATTAAATCATAAAGTACATTCACTATAATAAGAATTTTTCACTAAAAGGCAAAATATTCCTAAACAAATACGTAAATAAAAATGTACTATGTCTATGCAAATTTTATTAATTGAAACCTAACTTTTAATGTCGAGTGAAACTTTTTTTTTCTTATTATAGAATCAGTACTGCATATCAAAATAAATGTTATCTTGTAGTAATAGGAAATAAGCTTTCCGTCTTATTTCCTGAATAACATAAAGCACATTATAAAGTGGGTGACACTTCACCAACAGATTAGAGACCTTCATAGAATTGATGGTGATGCTTCGTAATTAGATTTTCTTGCATAATTCCATTAGGTCAACTTTCTTCTTGTGTGGTATCCCTGGTTTTTCTTTGAAGCACGGAGCAGTCTGAAATCCTTTGACTTATTGCACTGCTTGAGTACTGTGCATTCCTTAAATTCATCTGCATACGAATGCTTGTACAAAACGGTAGACGGTGATTCCTTGATGACTTTCAGCACTTGATGTCACTTATCTTAAGATCCTTGACGTTCATGGGACCAATGTCATTAGCAATTGATTTTATGTTATAGAAGTCGTCAAATCCTAAATGGAAGACATTGAAAGGATCTCCTTGTTTCTTTGCAGTCCGAATAGCTGTAGCAAAAGTTTCGGGGACATAAATAGGCCCGCTTTTGAGAGTCTTTTGTTTTGCTTTTTCAATCAGGGAATGAGCTGCATCCCCTTCGTTCTGTGTGTGACCTTTAACTAAATATTTATGAGTAATAGAATTTACATCCAATTTTTACTGCATACAAATAAAGTGCTAGCATGAATTTGTTCTTTTGCTGGCCAGCACAAATTGTCGGAATAGAATATTATGTCTTTCTTTCCTGATTCAGTGATACTTTAATGTACTGTAACACACAAGTTCCTAGCTCATTCACTCCGCGATGACCGTTAGACTCATCCCATAGAAAGCAGTCGCATTTATTTGTTTTGATGTCATAGATCGTAAAATTCAGTACGTTCAACTTTGATTTGTAATAAAACACACTTACATCACCTTTCGGGAGCTGCATGACCGCCTGCAAGTCGTACACTGCCACTACAGAATCTGATGCTTTATCGATAGCCTTTTTCCTTCCTTGATAGTTCCTTCTCATTTTGATGACTCTCATAGCTTTCCTTTAGCAGTTCTTTCTCCATCTCTTCAGCATTATGATAGGATGTGCAGGTATCACACTGATCCTTTTTTTGATGTAAAGAACGATATTATGTTATGCTCTTTTGTGAAAATGCGATGAAAGAGAGTGTAATTTCAAAAGGTAGACCTTCTTCTTTGCAATTGGCAACATAGTCTCTGTGAATTTCAGCAAATCGATTTGCTTCCATCAATGAAGGTCCTTGTTGTTTTGCTCGGGTATAATGACTTTCTACCTTAGGAATTGATTGAATATGGCTGGTTATCTTCTCTCTGATCCGCTCATCGACAGTACAATGATTGCCATGCTTTCCTCTTCGATCTTCTTCCATGACTACATCAATACCTTGTCCTTTTTTTCCAAAACTGTACGTATGGGTCGATCGTTTATGTCAAGAGTGTTCTTAAAAACCTTGCACACCCTAATTCTATTACAATTTCTAAGTAGATAGAATGCATTATTGAGTCTTCTTTGTTGTCTGGTACCACCCACTCTGATGTATCTGTACCTTGTTTGAACTTCCTGAATAGAATTTCGAATAAATTCACGCTGCTTTGTTATATCACTTAGATTCCAGTATGAAGTGAAAATCCAATTTCTCTCTTCTTCCGTAAATTTATTGGAACATTTCAGTCGGCACTTTTCATCACACGCCGGTTTCATTTTCCGTTCTTCTCGCTCCTTATTAAACTTTGACTTCATTTCAAAGCTTTCCTGATTGCGTAGTCGCTTTTAACATTCCTTCTCCAATTCTCAGGACACGCCTTTATCTTTAATCCTTTTTGGATGGACTAACCAATATCGGCACATTTTCGTGAATACCGATCTCTCCAATTGCGTTTGGATTCTCGTCCAGGACTGCAGCAACTTCTGCACCAACGTTTGGAGACTCATTCATGACTGTTGCTACTTCAACTTCTGCACCAACGGTAATATTTTCAGAGGGCTGGTCATCATCAGCACTGTCTGTATCTTCTTCATAGTCTGGAATATAATGCTTATCTGCTACAGAATCATCCGAATCTAGTTCGTTGTCAGAAGACATAGAAGAGCTACTTGATGATGAAGATGAAGAACTTGACGAGGATGATGTAGAGGATGAAGATTGTATGTAATCGTTACCTTCACACTCTCGAACGCCACAATCAATTTCCTTGTTCTTCAAAGGTTCACGGATGTGCCTAGAAAATTGTAAAATGTGCGAATAAGAAAAATTGCTGTGAAATATGAAAACAAGTTTTCCCTATATCTTCAACGTTCCAGTTGAATGTGAAACATCTATGAGACACATACAGGATACATTAAATTGAAATAAAGAAAACTCTCATAAGAGGAGGGATATTCAAAAAAAGAATAACTAACCTAACTTAACCTAACCTAACCTCTAAGTAAATGCGTACAAACCAGCCCACATGGAAGATGTGGATGAGGGTTGAATCTGAAAACAACTAACCTACTGCTGAGGTACTTTCGTTAGATGGAAGAGCTTCTTTCTTTTCATCTTGCAGTTTGTTTAATGCCATTGATAACAATGCAAACTTACCTCTGCTATGCATTTTACTGAAAAAAAAAATTAAACAAAACATGCTAAAGAAGTTCATAAACATGAAATGCCATAATAAAGTGCAGTGGTCATAATCTACATTTGTATAAATAGCGACATAAGTTAAAATATGAACAATGAATATATTTGGTCTCACACATACTTTTCTGCAATAACGACACATTATGGAATACAAAGACAGTTGCTTATCTACATTGTGCAAAATGTTTGTAGAAATATTGACATAATTTGAGATAACACATTGAAAACTCATTACTTTGCTACAAGAACGTCACATTTTGAATAAAATAAACAGGTAAGTATCTGATATTTGCATGAACAACGTACTATTTAGAATTAAAACGTTATTGCAATGAACATTTTAAGACTATTAAACAACCAAAATAACACCAATACTGACCCAAACCAAAATATGACGTTTTTCTTGACAACACAAAGCACTTTCCCTTATAACGGTTAAACAGGAACTGAGATTATGAAATTGTTGACACCAAGGATTCGTAACACCTAGAAAATCAATAGTGACACTTACTGCCCTCTAGTGGTGAGTTTTGCAGATAGAGATATGTCGTTTTTACCACATTATAGAGCAAAAACCGGGCAATCTTCCTCTGTTTTCATAACTCAAATTTCCCATTTTTGAGTTATGACGTTGTTCTCGGGATATGATCATCGGGATATGTGGGATGCACGAGGAGGCTGTTGAAGGTCCGCATAGATTCCCACAGGGGCATAAGTCATAGAACAGGTAGCAGGTTATCTAATCCTGAGCAATCAAATATACGAAATCATTCAAAATTATGTAAAACTTATATTGACAGCAAGGATTTTTTCCATCCTAGGCCGAGTGCAGAACAACAACGACTTAACCATCCTAGAATCCATAATTATCAGGAAGACTGTGCCGTCGTTAAATACTCAATCGTCCTCAGTGAAATTGTTTATAGCCTAGTTTGGGCAACTGGTTTTCCTCACTCTGTTTGTACTTATTTATGTTAGTCTTGTTCTTTCTTTCATATAGGTAGGTTGTTTTAAGATTTTAGTGAACTCCTTTTACTCATTATTGACTTGTCTTGGAATGAGGTGTTTTGTTTTAAATATTTTTACTACATAAAGAGCTGTTGCCATTGCATTAATTTGTTATTGATGTTCGCAAATTATATTATATTTTATAGCCTTGAAAATGCGACTTGGAATTCGTCGCGAAACGTCGGCATTGAAAATAAACTGTAGATGATGAGGATGCCTTTCCCTACTGCTTCCTTCGTGATGTGTATATATATATATATATATATATATATATATATATATATATATATATATATATATATATATATATATATATATATTATTACTAAAGGACCTCATTCAAACTGCATGGTATCTATAGATACCATCCAGTTTGAATGAGGTCCTTTTAGTAATTTAGTTAATGCACAGAACAATTGTGTATGTGATAAAGTTAATATATACGTATGTATACATATATGTGTGTGTTAGTGTGTGTATTAACAGATAGTTAGACACAGAGATAGATAGATGCATAGATAGAAAGATATATATATATATATATATATATATATATATATATATATATATATATATAAATACATATATATATATATATATATATATATATATATATATATATATATATATATATATATATATATATATATATACATATATGCATATATATAGTAGGGAGTACGGATAGGAAGAACAGTCAGCTCATCATTGATATATTTATTAATAGGTGCGCTTCAGGATCACCATATCCCATCTTTTCTGGCTAAAAAGATACAAAAACACTAATTAAAACTGACAACAGAGCTTACAAAATTAAAATGCTTTAAAGATTGAAAAATGACAATGACAAAACAAGAAATAGATTACCTTCAGTAGTAAAGTCCAGAGGATGAAAACTGAATAAGAGTAAACAAGGTTAGCAAGTAAACAAGAAAGGCGGGGGTTACTATAGTACGACCGTTTTAGGAAGAGACTTTGCCCCTCTTAAACTGACCATTAACCTTCTGACTTCAAGCTCTCATTGTTTGCGCCTGTTATCAAGCACGTGTACTATAATAGAAAGTTCTGAATGAAGTTTTGTTGTCCCACTTAAATTTTAGATAAATAAAAAAAAAAAAAAAAATTCAATATATGAAAATGATAGATGCAAGAAATTTGGAAACCTAGATGTGCTTTCATTTTCAGTTTTGTTTATTTGGATGCTGTACTGAGCAATGTTCTTGAGTTACGTCATCTACTATAGTTTTTATTACTGTTCCTTTGCTGTTATCGAAGTCATATAATTGTGATATAGTTTTGAGCTTTTGAATTGTTTTCTTTTCGTGTATGCCGTGATCCGTCTTTACCTCCTTGCTGTATCAAGGTTGAATTTTCACTGTGCAGCTATAAAATAGCTCATAATAAATATTCTTTAAATATTGTTACACCCATATATATATATATATATATATATATATATATATATATATATATATATATATATATATATATATATATATATAATGTAACAATATTTAAAGAATGTTTATTATGAGCTATTTTATAGCTGTACAGTGAAAATTCAACCTTGATACAGCAAGGAGGTAAAGACGGATTACGGCATGCACGAAAGAAAGCAATTCAAAAGCTCAAAACTATATCACAATTATATATATATATATATATATATATATATATATATATATATATATATATATATATATATTATTACACATTTATACAGTATTAGATTTACCTGTGCTTTTAAAGCACTGTCATATGATACTCATCACTGCTGTGGCATTTCTGTTATATGTAGATTTTTAAAGATATTTCTGCCACTTTCTGTCGAAAAAACAGATCTATATTTCAATTTATTTCAATTTCAGTGTTCAACAGGATATCACACAACAAGGGAAAGCAATAAATTTATTTACAATCGAAGTATGAGGAGACATTACTTATGAAGAATCCTCGTCAGAGGATGCTACATCGATAACAAAAGAATCTATATATTTATCAATGCAAACATCTCTTGAAGCGTCATCTCTTTTATATCTTCGGCATGTCTCACATCATTAGCCCAGTTGTCAGAAGATATGGATTCAATTGCTTCTTTGACCAAAGGAAGCAGGTCTGATTTTTAAAATGATTCTTCTTTGCCACGTATGATTTCACCTGCGCCCATATCAGTTCTGTTGCATTATACTGGCAGTGATATGTAGGCAGCCTAACCACTATGTCCATGATCTCTTGCCAGTCTGTCAATCACGTAATCATTTTCTTTACATGAATGTCTTTGCAACTTTACTAATTTTTTATTAGCCAGTCTTTAACTTCATCCTTTTTGGCAGACATTGTCGGAGGTTTATTAATTCGAACTGAATGATAAGAAGCGTTATCCAACACTATGATGGCAGATGGCCCTATATTGGGAAGAAGCTGGGTTTTAAACCATTTTTCAAACACTGCAGAATTCATCTGAATTTCTAGATTGCGTATCCCTTGTCAGCTGGGTGCTTGATCATTGATAAAAATATTACCCAGAAATGTGGTTAATATTGCAACCAATATTGTGATTGTGTCTACTTACTCTCCAATGTTATTGATGTACAATTAGAAGGAATAAATCATAGGTAAAAATTTTTATTCTGTCACGCCTCTCTCTCTCTCTCTCTCTCTCTCTCTCTCTCTCTCTCTCTCTCTCTCTCTTTTCTCTCTCTCTTTTTTTTTTTTTGCCCAGCTAGTGGAATAGTAAGCGGAACCATAAAAATGATGAACATTCTTTATGATTAGTTTTCTGACGAATATACAAATAATTTTTAACTATAATACACAACTGTGATGTAGCTGTCCTTTACGGATTCAAACAGAATTAGAGAAAATGACAAAAAAAAAAAAGAAGACTGTCATCCTCAATCAGTGCAGTGCTTATACCTCTGGCAACACTAAACCCCGCTATATAGTACTTATCCTATGTTTATTTATTTGTGTTGTTACATTAATTGCATAATATCTATATCACGGATCGCTACTATCACAATATTATCATATAAATAAAACAGGTTAATTTGCAGCAAAACAACAAATACAAACGCTATTACAATGATTGTTTACGATTTCGTGCGTCTGGTAGCATGCTACGGGTGACTACCGTCTGAAAACCCTCCGGATTGTGGTAAGTGTGAGGTCTCATCTCGGCCGTAATCGAAGGGTTAACGCAGTTTCTAGTGAAGAAAATTGGAATAAAAAACGGCTTTAAAAGGGCCTTAAGGTACATACTTAACGGCTGTTATCCATTTGTCTATTTTCACTTAAGGCTAGTATATCCTTTAGAGTTATTTTGGCACTTTTTTTTTTAATTTAAACTACCGTACCTTTTGGTTCTTAGTATTTCTGAAAACGTGGATACAGGAACGAATGATTTACCGCTACTGCTCAGAAAGGTCCTTTGACTCTCTTAGATTTTTAAAGAGTAATATATGTATGTTTTCAAGGTAATAGACCTGGTTTATTCCTATCAAGAATTGCCACGTCTAGCTAGATGCATGATTGCACGAAAGATATTGTTATCTTTAAGATAGAATTTTTGTTAGTATCCAGTGAAATTGCTATTAAATAAAATGCATCACAAAACTTATTGGTTCTATTTAGCACAAATGTTTCTTTGAACTATAACGGTATGAAGCCCAAGAATATGGTTTGTGGTAAACCTGCAACAAGAGTAAAAATATATACTGTCGAGACATGAGAAAATTACTTGTAATTTCCTCCCGATACATTTTGTTTTCGAGATGAAACTTTCTGTACATCTAAAAGATGAATAGGGGTCAGATTCAATGTATTTTATCCAAATACAATTGAAGGGTCCAAGTGACCCCATTGTGTTTTGGATGGTATTTGGAGTTTTGGCTGTTCAAGTGCTAAACCATAGCTCTCTCTCTCTCTCTCTCTCTCTCTCTCTCTCTCTCTCTCTCTCTCTCTCTCTCTCAGATAAATGAGGTGCCATTAAGCTGTTCGGAATAGATGAAATCAGCACGGATCTTGATTTGTATGTGCCCCGAGAGAGACATTCATCTACAGCACGGGATGTGAAAAAGGTCACAGATCTCCTAAATGACTTGAAAGTGGTCTCATTAAAATAATACAAGAATCAGCGATTGAACACTTGATTTTATATCACGATTCATTTAATAACTCATCTAAAAACAGCATGAATACCATGATAAAAAATTCCGTGAACAGTTTTCTGTTAAAATAATATCGCATATTGAAATAACAAACCCTTGAAAGAAATAGAACGAAACTGTACTGCAAGTTCCGAACACCATAAGGACAACGATGGCTGTAGTTATGACGACATTATAGGCTCCAACGCCTCTGTGAAATCTCTTTCCAAAATCTCCACTCATCTCTGACTCTCCTTCTCAGAGTTCTCATCCCAGTAGTTTTGAGTCTTCCAATTCTTCCGGTGCCCACAGGTGCACAGTTGCCACAATCACATACTGTGCTGCCCATTTTTTATGTACCTTTTTTAGTCTTCAACTAAATTCTGTCTCAAGAGACCCTGTATTGGATATCATTGTTCCTAAGTATTTGAAAGATTCGGCATCATTAATCCTATCTCCATCTAATGTTATTTCATCACTTTTTGCATAATCTATTCTCATATTTCTGTTTTTCTTAAGGTTTATTTTGAATGTTAGCTTTCTATTTGATATGATGCACTTTGCTAAAAGCAAGTTTAGTAAATCTTGGAGTGATTTGCTAATTAGAACAGACTCATCTGCATATTGTAAGTCAGTTAGGTTTCTAATTTAATCTAGTCTAAACCACCTCTTTCATCTCCAACCATTTTTTTCCATAAAATTATGAAAAGGGCGCACATACAAACACACACACACACTATGTGTATGTATATATATATATATATATATATATATATATATATATATATATATATATATATATATATATATATATATATATATATATATTTTTTTTTTTTTTTTTTTTTGTAAAGGAAATGAGGTAGAAGTTTTTGAGATGAATTTGTTGTGTAGTGTGTGTTTATGGAATAAGAAATAATAAGATTGTAGAAATAATAAAAAGGAATAGATGGGTGAAAGTTTTCTTATTTGGTCTGGTCATGTAGAGAAAATGTATGACGATAGATAGGTGTAAGTGTGCTGGATTGGAACAAAAAGGCTTTGTTTTCAAGGAAGTGTGTGAGTGCAGAAAAGATAGAGATGAATGGTACAGTGTTTGTAGGAGTATAAAAGTGCTAATTTTGTGCAATTGTCTTCATATCACTTAAGCCATTCATCCACGATTCACCAATTAATGTATGAATGTAGCAAAGATCTGTGTTGATACATACATACATACATATGTGTGTGTATATATATATATATATATATATATATATACATATACATATATATATAAATAAAGATAAAATCCACTTTAGGAATGAAACACTGGAGTGGTGCAGGCCTTTCGACACTAGTCCTTTACTTAGCAGACTAAGTAAAGGACTAGTGTCTAAAGGCCTCGCAGCACTCCAGTGTTTCCGTTCCTTCAAACATTTTATCTTTATTTATATATTCATCACGTTCCATATTTTCGTGATTCAGTTATACATACATTCATATATATATATATATATATATATATATATATATATATATATATATATATATATATATATATATATATATATATATATATGAGAGAGAGAGAGAGAGAGAGAGAGAGAGAGAGAGAGAGAGAGAGAGAGAGAGAGAGAGAGAGCATTACACGCGATATGGAATGGCTTTCATTTTTCATGTTCTAATATGCAAAATGGGACGGGATGGAGAAATAGTTCCTTTGAATTTCACTGCACTTTGGACTCAACGAATGGATATGAGAGAAAGTGAGAAAAATCTCATTAAATCTCAGAGGCTTTTGGAAATGAAGCTTTTGTGACAGCCTCTAAAATGACCTTTTCCCCGACACGAAAATTTCCATCACGGGGAGTAATTCTCCGTGAGAAAGTCATCTGCTCTCTTCGTATTAATTCAAAGTTTACTTTGGTTAAATTATTGTTTGAAATGTTGCTCTTTGGTCAGGCTTTCTGTAACAGTCCCATTACTACTTTTAGAAAGATGGGAATTTATCTTCCTTTTACGGGTTTCTGGACCATATGTTTTCCATCTAATGCCTACCAGTCAGCCATTTGAATCAAGTCTTTATTGGCCACTTCATCATCCATTTATCAACCCTACTGACAACTGCAATGCAGTTGTCGGGAACAGGTGCCAGTTAAGTTACTAGAATTTCAAGAATAAATTTTACCGATCACGCAGTTTTGAAAAAGTTCGGTAATTTCATCTTAACGCCAATGTACGTTGGAATTAAAAATGGAGAATCCGGCTCTTAAGAGCAGAAGGAGGCAGAAGGAAGGATAATAGAAGTAGTTGAGATTAAATTTATTGCTAGTTAAATTTCTCTGAATTTCCGTAATTTTGTCTCGCTTATAACTTGTCTCAAGAAAGGACAGTTAGCATTATCCTGGAATGGGAATACAGGAACCGAAAGCATTGGTCTAAACCAACCTGAAAATATTTTTAGCAGACCCGAGCGAGATGAAGCTCGCATCATCTCGTTCTTTGTTGTTTGCGCTTGATCTTGTTCCAGCCACCTGTATTTATTTCACTCATTTTCAGTTCTTTTTCCCTATCCCTCGCATTTTTATCCATTTTTCCATCTTCATTATGAAAGATTCATACATTCCTATTCAGGTCGGCAGTTATTCCCGCACTTTTCGAATTTTTCATTACACCTTCCATTGTGCAAGGAAAATAAATCTCTTTCTGTTATCTCCATATCTTATCTGCTGTGAGATTGGTTTCAACGGTTGCTTTTAGCTAGTTTCCTGTTCCCTGTTGCATCTTTCCGGTTTGTCTGGATCCTTCCCATATTTTTTTGCTGCAAATATTATCCTTCTATCGTATGGAAAGGTTTCATCATGTTTGTATCCATTCTCTGTGTGATTTAAATTTAAATTGCATTTATATTGGTCATGAATAATTTTTCAGCTTGAACATAAACTTGTGCAAATACTCACCAAAAGTACACGGAACTCTTACCCCCGATTGGGCCATTTCTTCCTCTTCCTCGAATACTGTTGCTGTGCACGGAGGACCTTTTATGTGTGTACCCTCTTGTTATTTTTGGTTTACCTTTCAATGTATTCTGGCGTTCTTTTTGGACTACTCATGCTTCTCAATCCAACTCAGTCACTTATCTGATTTAGAGCTGTGTTTGTCTTTGGAAATAGGTCAATTTAGTAAAGTAGAACATATACTGAATACGATGGGCTGCTACTTTTCGTCCTTTGTGTTCTAGCTACGAATTCATTTACCATCATGTTGATTGGATCGTCTCTCATGTCCAGAATTCTTTTTCCTCCGGACAAAATCACGGTCTCCAGAAACTGAATATGAAAGAACTCTAGCATTAAAATCAGAGAACGAACCACTGCGAGATTTTAGAGGAATTTGGAACTTTGGATGCTGTGAAGAACATTATCGTGATACGTGAAATAGTTTGATATTGTGAAATTTTTCCGCAAACGGGGTTCATCATTCACTGTTAAGTACTTGGAACAGTGACAGTCGGGCTGATTTACTGGGACTACTCTATTCTAAGCGGAACGTATTACATTTCATTAATATATATATATATATATATATATATATATATATATATATATATATATATATATATACTGTATTATATATATATATATATATATATATATATATATATATATATATATATATATATATATATATATATATATATATATATATATATATATATATATATAGTGTAAGTTTTTAAATGCTGTTCAATAACGCCTTTTCTCATTTTCTATAAATTCCTATATTAATCATATTGATTCTACTATAAATTTACAACTGGAGTTGATCATTTTGCAACCTCATTCCGAGATTTCAGATCGAATTTTCGCAAAAGAATAAAAGCTTAGTTAGAGACGCAATTTTCCGAAAGGTAATAAAATTCATTTCAACAATATTAGCTTAAAATATCAGAGAAGTTGATGATATTTTTTAGAGACCAAGTCTTACAATAAACAACAAAAACTACTGACAATATTTAAATGTAAGTCGATATTCCTTCTAACCCAGTTTTATATTATGGCATCAACAGATTGAAGCAGAGAAGTTCAAACTGGTTTTGCAGGAAAATAGTGCTTCCCTTGACGATGACTACTGTACATTTTAAAGTCTCTAGAAACATTGGCATAATAATGTGGATATAATTTAGTAATTAAGTACCCTTTTCCGTAAATATGTTGAATACACCACCATCGCCTCTGAAATCGTAGCGTGTAACGTTGCTTTGTATAGATTAAAAGTTATATGAACTTCTGATTAAATGACGGCACTCGCGTCTTATGTTACGAATAAGAGAGTTTTATATCATGTAATTACTTGAAATAATTTGACATATTTCATCCCCAGATTTCAAGCAAGCTTCATTGTTTGGAGGAATAATGTCATTCCCGTGGTTCTTTTTGCAAACGAAGATGGGCTTTGTTATTTTTGTGTTTTTATTTCATGTATCGTCGACGAATGAAAAGGAAAAAGAAACTCCGCTTTAACTATCTAGAGAAATTCCCTAACGATAATTCAGGTTGTCCACAGGGAAGCCAGAGGAGGAACAAATCAAGAGACATACTTGACCTCGTCGATTGATGATTCGCACCTTGTGTTATCTGGCGTCCCAATGGCCTGTGTTGCTTCATTCTTCCTCTCGTATTACACAGCGGGTTCACGTATTTGGCTCGATTCACACGAGGTGATTCTTTCCCTCTTGTTCAGTTTACCAGATGTATTGCTATATCGGTCGTTTGAGCCCGAAGAGGACTTTGTTTTCACCTCTGCAGAGTGTTTGCATGTAGTGTCAGGGTTGTGGAGGATGGTAATCTTGTTTTGTATGTCTTATTTCAGATTTTTTTTTTATTCGGCGCAAAAGTTAAGTATATCTTAGTTTAACCAGACCACTGAGCTGATTAACAGCTCTCCTCGGGCTGGCCCGAAGGATTAGATTTATTCGACGTGGCTAAGAACCAGTTGATTACCTAGCAACGGGACCTAAAGCTTATTGTGGAATCCGAACCACATTATAGCGAGAAATGAACTTCTATCACCAGAAATAAATTCCTCTTTTTCTTCACTGGCCGGTCGGAGATTCGAACTCGCGGCCAGCAGAGTGCTAGCTGAGAACGGAACCCACTCACCCAACGAGGAACGTATTCGGTGCAAAACTGATGTCATTAAAATATATGTAAATATCTTAGTTCGCTTTATGATTAAGGTACACTGACCTTACCTACCTAGATATTTACCGTTATGTAGTTACCCCAAAACTGGTTGTGTAGATCCTGCATCGTGCATGTCAAAAAGTGCATACTAATTTACCTCTTTTCTATTCAACATATACACAAGCTTGGTACATAGGAACATTTATTTGAAATATGAAACTATTCCAGTGTTGGGAAGTAAAAAGGAGGGCGTGCAGCAACGTTGCAAATTGGCGACACAAGATGACCGCACATTATTTCGACAGGTAATATCCCTTCCAGGTCGGCATCACTGACACTTAATAGACTCTTATGGAAGCCGGCAATTTTAGCTTTGATATTGCCGCTCTCATCATAACCACTCGAGCTTTTTCGGCTGTGCGATTGCAGTCTGAATTAGCCGGCAGAGTTGCTCGCTTGATACTGAGAGAATATTTGGTTCGTGGTTCGATATCCATTTACGTATTTTGTGGTAATTTGCAGTAATTCTGGAAGCATGGATATGTATGCACATACACATAGTGAGCACCCAAACTGTATAAAAGGAAAGCAATAAACATAAAGTAGTTTGGATTTATCATCTCCAGTGAGCAAGCGCATGCACTCGGGAAAATATGTCAGCTACCTCGTCAAGTTACATAATGACTTATTTTACTGTTCAGTCGCTCGCGCGCGCGCTGCCACACACACACACACACACACAAGTTCTCGTTGGGCGAGCGGGTTCCGTTCTCAGCTACCACTCTGTTGGCCGCGAGTTCGAATCTCCGACCGACCAATGAAGAATAAGAGGAATTTATTTCTGGTGATAGAAATTCATTTCTCGCTATAATGTGGTTCGGATTCCACAATAGGCTGTAGGTCCCGTTGCTAGGTAACTAATTGGTTCTTAGCCACGTAAAATAAGTCTAATCCTTCGGGCCAGCCCTAGAGAGCTGTTAATCAGCTCAGTGGTCTGGTTAAACACACACACAAACACACACACACACACACACATATATATATATATATATATATATATATATATATATATATATATATATATATATATATATATATATATATATATATATATCTGAGCGCAGAAGTAGATAAACGTACAACTGGATAAACCTGAATTGTGCTTTACGCTTGTTACCTCATGTCCTTTAAGGATAATAGTGAATAACAGAAAAGAAAGAACGAAAATGGACGCCAGTTACCTAGCCTTGCTTTCAGAAAATAACTTTCAAACTTCACAACAAATGTCTTTTGATTGTAGCGTAGATATGCATGTCAGTATGGTTACTACTGGCCCAAAAGAAAACAGGTCTCATTAGCTGTGATATGTATAAAGCACTTGAATTTTTCCAAATAGCATACGTTGTTGGTTTGCTTTCTTTTAATATAACTGTCTCTTTCAAGACCGCAGTTAGTTTCGATCTTGGCAGAACAACTTCAGAGATAATGTAAAACATGGTGCTAAGTGGTTACTGAGAGAGAGAGAGAGAGAGAGAGAGAGAGAGAGAGAGAGAGAGAGAGAGAGAGAGGTTGGTGGTGTGGGCGGGGAATACTGAGGGAGACTTTCACATCTCACTGAATATGCCATTAGCATTTATAGAAGTCTAGGAAAATTCCTTTACCAGAGCGATATTACCTCGCTTACCTTTCAGGAACATAGATATGAATTGTTCGAGAGAGAAAGGGAAACCGAGATGCATAACATTTTAGTTCATTAACCCGATATCCGGTTAAATTAAGAGAGGTGGAGTATTTTATGCTAATGGCTTTGTTCATCATATTTCGAAAAGAGGTTTTATGTATAGAATTGGAAATAACCTAAAGTTAGTTCTTAATGAGAGAAATAGGGGCTTGGTTATTCAGACTAAATGGAAGGAAACATTTTATACGGTTAACAGACCGTTTTGTTCATGAAGCTTTGTTTGGATGACACACACTATATATATATATATATATATATATATATATATATATATATATATATATATAATTAAGATGAAAACAGTACATTGGTAAGATTTCTTAGCTAGTGGAGTTACTTTGCTCTTAATTTTGATTTTAACTCCACCAGCCTTTATATCAGCTTTTAGCTGCTTTGTAGAACTGTTGTAGAATCTGATGATATCCATGTGTTAATGGCTGAGACAGTTTTTGCAAAAGATAATAAATGAAATAACTGAGTGATAATTTTCTTCTTTTACTTCAGAGTTTCTTAGGCTAGAAGACAAGAAGAAAATAAGAGGAAATTTCTCGTTTTTATCGATCTTCCCAAGAGACAGAGAGAAATTAGGGGAAGGTTATTCATTAATTTTCAGCCTCCTCCCTCCTCTTTGGCATGATATCTGACTTCTTCATCTCTTCAGCAAAGACCCGGACAATTACAGGATTCTCATATCCTCATATTAATTGCCCTTCTTGAGTCCCGGCCCCTGTGCCACTTGAGATTGTTCGTCTCTTGCTTTGTGTCTTCCTGTGTGACATTATCATTAAGGCCTTTGACGCATCCCTCTTCGTTAATGTTACTAAATTGAAATTCAGATTATGTACCTAAATTCATAATTGGTATGTGTTTGAGAGAGAGAGAGAGAGAGAGAGAGAGAGAGAGAGAGAGAGAGAGAGAGAGAGAGAGAGAGAGAGAGAGATCTGTGCAGGAGTTTTCTAAACGTACGTACACTCAAAGCGTGAGAAAATATCTGTATACTATTATTGTCTGAACACATTTTTCCGCCCTTGCTATCATGTTTATTGTTATGTTGTTTATGATTATTCGATATTTAAGCATAAGCTGCTATTATACTTTCGTATATCACACGCCAATTTCAGACTGTCACTCGATGGGCCGGAGTTAAATTCCCCCGGCCGGCTGATGAAGAGTTAGAGGAATTTGTTTCTGGTGATAGAAATTCATTTCTCGCTATAATGTGGTTCGGATTCCACAATAAGCTGTAGGTCCCGTTGCTAAGTAACCAATTGGTTCTTAGCCACGTAAAATAAGTCTAATCCTTCGGGCCAGCCCTAGGAGAGCTGTTAATCAGCTCAGTGGTCTGGTAAAACTAAGGTATACTTAACTTTTCAGCATCGGGGTTGTTATAGTTGACTATTAGAAGCATACATACGTACATACATACATACATACGTACATACATTCATATATATATATATATATATATATATATATATATATATATATACATACATACATACATACACATTTACATATATATAAATATATATCATGTATACACATATACATACATACATACATACATACATACATACATACATACATACATGTATTCCTGAAGCAGCTCTTGGAAAATTTGAGTACATATAGCATTAATGAAAGAATTCCAGTGTTTAATACGTCATTAACAGCAGGGTTGCCATTAGACGAACTGAAGATTCCAAGTGACATTCTTTCTTCGGGGTCTCAGGAAACTGTTCCTCTTGCATTTTTTTCTGTAATGCTTTGCTGTTTTCTTTCGAAAGTTATATTGTGTGTCATCCTGCGTCAGATTACAACTTTTTTTTTTATCGAGATTTGTGTTCACTGGTGTGGGTACGGTATTGAGGCTTTTTAATGTATATTTTTTGGTGTATTTATCTCTCATTGAGACTGATTAAAACAATCTTTCGGAGAAATAAAAATATACGGTAGTGAAAAATGTTGGAGAAATACTCTTAGACTTGTAGGAAACGAAGGAAAAATATGTTTTGAGGTGGTTCGAAGGCAATCTGGAGCTTGGGAACACTTAGCCTTTACTGGCCGTCATGCACTGTGATGGTTGGAGGTTAGCCTTTACTGGCCGTCATGCACTGTGATGGCTGGAGATAAAATTCTTTTCCAGAACATAGCTCCAGGTTTTAAAGCTAGTAAAGAATTTGCAAAACCTTCAACACTAAACGCTATATCCAACACCGTGATTGGAATTACAACCATCTGTAAAGGTGAAATCAAAATTTCCTGCTTTTCAGAATGTTTCACTGAGATTTTGTGAACCTTCTTCTCAACGAGGTTATTTTAATGCAATTGGAGTGCCGTCCTCAAAAGCGACATGAAACAAAGAATATTACAAGACTACAATCATCCCCACTTTACCAGAACTATTAGATTACTACCCCAAGGACTGGTCGTACCAGGCAACGAGGGGATACCTCTAAATGACAATTCCACCACTGAGAAATTAATATTAATGAGCATATATTTCCTTGATCTTAGGTGCACACAATGAGATATTATTCTGAATGGTAATTTCTTTCTTTCTTTGGTACTAGCTGCAAACATTTTCGAGTGGTTCATAGTCCCACCACTGTCCCAACTCCTACCTTCAAATATAAATATGTACCAGCCAAGAAGATTTTAATTTTGTAAGAACTTGATAACGCCTGGACCATTAAAGCAACAGAAATATGAATAGGTAGGACTTTTGGATTTGAACCAAATAAATTCCTTGATGCTTCCTTACAATTGTCAATCTCTTTAAAGGTTTCTTTGTCAGATTATTTTTAGGTTTGCTCCATTTTTTCTTACCTGTCTTTACTTTTAATATTAATTTCTCTTATCTTGCTGTTGTCAGTTTCATTTTCTTTTGAAATTTTAAATTCACTCTCCCCCGATAATAGCATTAGTATTGTCGAAAATATATACATGTAACATGTTAGTAAGTACTGCATTGTAATTTTTCGTTTACACAAAGTAGATTCTGACACACGCACACAAATGTATATATATATATATATATATATATATATATATATATATATATATATATGTATATATATATATATATATATATAATATATATATATATATATATATATATATATATATATATATATATATATATATATATAAAAACTTAGATACTGGCTCATGAGGGTAGCGACATCACTAATCCCTGAGTTTTCAAACGTAATTCAGTACAGTAAGATAAATATAATACTCCCTGCGTCTACTACAAATATTTTATTTCTTTATGTCTAAATGAAAGACAATTGGGAAGGGATTTTCGAAAATGGAAGGTCATTTGACTCAGTCGTGTAAAAAAAAAAAATCTAACTCCCTTCGTTTCTCATCGACAAACTTCATAGCAACATCCTTATATTCCTATTATTTTATTTCAAAGCGGTTATTTTTCTGTGGCTAGTAAAAGCAAAATGAACACGATATTCAACTATGACCGTATTCACACACAATTTTGTTAACGCGCGTCTCTGTCACACCGTATTATTTTCCCTTTTCCTCTTTCCCGTCAGTTCCTTCTTCTTTCTCTCCAACAACTGCCTATTCCCTTCCCCAATGAAATAATTCTCACCATTCGAATACCTATCCTCCTATCGCCCTTTCTAGCTACGTTATCCTCACAGATCTCCAAAGTCAATCTCTTATCTGCCTCCAACCTTGGCTCCCCATCTAGCACCAGGGCCAATCTCTTTCTTTTATTTTCACAGTTTTTTGTCGAATCTTGCCGTTGCGCTGCCCTGGGAAATGAAGATGGTCGTTCCATCCCATGCACACACACACACACACACACACACACACACACACACACACACACACACACACACACACCATATAATGTATTCGTCTCCAAGTCCGAAATCAAGTACTTTTCTAATTTTACCTTCATGTTTTGTTTACTCAAGTGATACGTTATATTCATTAACCTTGGTTCAGAGTAAAGCTCACTGTTGTAACCGATATCTAGCGAACCCGAGTACATATATATATCAAACACACGTACATATGTAGTGTACACGTGTATGCAGTGGTTTAGGCTATGGACACCAGGTCCCCTTAACCGTAGACCTTGAATGGAACTTTAACCCCCAATTCGTGGGTATGCTTTTTTTCTTTATGTCAGTGGCAACTATTCGTACATTTCAGTAAGATGATAAATTGAAGTACCTTTAATTTCACTTCTCTGGATGTTTGAAAATCTTTTAGCAGACACTGCATGGGTTTGAAACCTTTATGCCGTGTATTCTTATTACAGAACACAAAATAAATGTTGTCTTAAGCAGTTCCTGTTGTTGGTTGTGAGTGTGGATGTGTGTATGCATGTGAGCGTGTGTGTAGATGTGATACAGAGATATGATTTTTGACAGGTGAGATGTTCAAGAATAAAAAGCTGGGTGTTAGGTACCTCATACTATCAAAAGAAAAAAGGCAATGTTCTTGAATGGTTGAGAAATGAAAGGCAAGGAAGGTAGCTCTGTAAATGAGTTGGTGGAAGACTGTTCGAGTGAGAATAAGACCATGACAGAAATTATGTAGTAATAACTGTACCTGGCCCAGTAATAGACAAACAATTAGTAAGGATGATTGTGGTGGTAGCTTTAAATACAAAGTTTGGTGACAATGACATAAGTGGGAATAACTAAAGGAAACGAGAAAGAAGAATTTGTGAGAATTATTGAGATAAAGGTTGATTATTAAGAATATTCCTAAAGTAGTGGCGAGGAAGAGATCTCATATAATATGTTAGGACAAACTAGATCAAATAGCATGTCGATGGATGTAACGGTGAGAAGAAGAGTGATTGGGTATATATCTGTTGATGATCATGATTAGTCATAAATTAATCAGAAGGTAGTTAAGGTACCAAGGGAAGGGTTCACAAAGTAACCATAAATGTAACTGGGATAGACTACATAAGTCAGATATGGAAGAAGGCAGTCATGTAGGCGAAAAAGGGTTGAAACATTGGCAGTATGTATGGACAGCGACGTGGAATAAGTTAATGAGGGCTGTTGAAATACGAGGATGAGATCACTGACTCAGCAAGTAGTACTTGCATGTACATGCCCAAAGGAAAAAAATGGGAAAAAGAATAAAAATAGCGTACATGGTGGGATGATGAATGAGAGATTTGGTGAAAAAGGTGATATTGATCAAAGTACATAAGCAGGACAAAAGAGACCGTTTAAGATAAAAACAAAGGTGGTGGGGAGGGGGATAAGCAAGTCAGGGACAGTACAGTAGAGAAAGAGGTGAGAATTTATGAAGATTTACAGATAAATAAATGTTAGAAAAGCATTTGTACTGGAGAGAAGTAAATGGAGAGACAAGGGGGTTATAAACAATGAACCATAAAAAAGTATCTATACTGGAGGGAAATAATTACTGAGGGAAAGGGATTACAGATACATAGACCATCCAAGACAGAAGGTGAAATGAAAGATGTTATCTGAAGTAAATGAAACCTTTTGTCGATGGAATAGTTTCGAAAATATTTGAATATAAAGTCTAGAAAGGAAGCTTTGTAGCATAAAAGTAGGTGATCATTTATTATAAATTCAAGAATAATTGTGGAAATGCTTACTGAAGATGTAAAGAAGAAAGATAAAAGTTAAAGCTTGGTAAGATGCCAGGAGTTGGTGGAATCGCATGCAAAATGTTTCCAAAGTGGTGGTAGTGTAACTCTGTGTGGCATTTCTGGGGTTGCATTTTTATTTGAGTGAAAGTTGACATGGAATTGTTTGTTTGGTATAAGACTAAAGGTGACAAAAGTGACTGCAGAAGTCGCAGAAGAATAATACACATTACTACACATGACCAATTGTGGGGTAAAATTCTAACTGAGAAAGGATGTTAGTTACTAGACATGGGAAAAGCATTGCTGGAAAAGTTATGTAGTTATGTTTCTTAAAAAAAATAGATGAGCATAACGGTGAAAGTAAATAAAAAACTTTGAGGTGTACCGGGATCTAAGGGAAAATCCGTAGAGGTTGTTGAGAAGGCATAGTGTTTGTGTAATATACTGGGATCAGTTGGAACCTTATGAAAGTCAACAACTTCTCGCTGCTGGGAAGAAAGGGCGTTGGGTCGGGTATGAAAAACATACGCTACCGGGGTCATAATGTCAGGCAGGTTTAAAGAAAAGAAAAAAGCACGTTAAAAGACGAAGAAGAAGATCATGGTTTAGAAAATGGAACAGAAAGTTACGTATTGGGAATAGAGAAAAAAAATGAAGAAACATTTTCAAGTTACAAAAACGAAACTGGAAGTGAAGTGTGAAGTAGTTATAAAAGTCACGACACTAATTTCAACTTATAAAAGTGTTTGTAAGAGGAGAACGTGGAGAACGTGAAGTTTACCAGTTAAGGTTAAGATTGTAAATGATTGTAAAGAAAATATAAATGAATAGTAATGTGAATAGTCGAGGAAAGGAAAAAGTGGAATTATATTGGTGTCTGGGAGTTAAAATACTGGACGATGGTAGAATGAGCGAAAATGAGTATCACAGAATAAGTGATACAAAGGAGGTAAGAGTAGGAACGAAATGTGGTTCTGCGGAGGCAAAATTTAGGATATTCTTAGGGATTCATTAACGAACTCTCCACTAATGAAGTGAGATTTAGATGGTGAACGCAAATAAAAGAGAGAAGGTGGAAGGTGTTCTTATGGACTGGTCATGCATGCGCACTTAAAAGGTAGATAAGGAGCGAAAAGTTGAGACAAGTCAACATGACATGACAAAGAACTTGACATAGGTAAATACAACGGTTGGCTGGCGTTGATTCGGTAAAAATGGGAAGTATTGGAGACAATGGACAGTGAAAATGATGTATACAGAGGCGTTGGGGTGGAACAATGAAAGACTGGCTGCGTGGACTTTGGGGATCTCGCTGCATGACAGACTGGGTAATGAAGGAATTACAAGTGTTCTTGCGATAAAAATTACAGATGCGGTAAAAATGGAAACTGAAATGATACGGTCATATAGTAAGGGTGAGCGAAAGCATGGAACCTGTTATGGGTAAAACGTCAAGAGGGATGCAAGGGATTAGGTGACGACTTGATGAAGTGAAGGAGGATTTAGAGAAGAAGGGTTTGGCAGAAGACTGTGCTTTCCACAGTGTATATATATATATATATATATATATATATATATATATATATATATATATATATATATATATATATATATATATAATCATACATAAATACTTTTAATAGATGTACCGCCATAATATTGTATAAGTATGCACGTCTGTGCATATCTAAAAATATAAATCATTGCAGAAAGACAGACTTACATACTTATGCATATGAAAACAAAAACAACACACAAAGCAAACATAACGTAGTATTAGTAACAAAAAAAAAAAAAAAAAAGAAACTGAAATTCAAGGCAGCAAAAATATCGGGATTCAGGAAATGCGGCAATAAATTCTGACCAAAGGAACGCAATGGGTAAATCTAATAAGAAGAAACCGCTTCGCCTCACGGCATCTTCCCAAACAGAGAAACACCTGGTTTCGAGGCCAAAAAAGTATGATAAAGTTTCATTTAAAATTCGGATCTGAGAGAGAGAGAGAGAGAGAGAGAGAGAGAGAGAGAGAGAGAGAGAGAGAGAGAGAGAGAGAGAGAGAGAGAGAGAGAGTTTCATACATTACACTTTCATAAATGACTATAAGAGTTCATTCACGGTGTGCTTTGTAGATCCTTACTGGTAGAGCATATTCATATTTTTCTCCTTGAGAGCAAATTATTACCCGGCTCCTATATTATATATATATATATATATATATAAAACTGTATGTGTGTATCATATATATATATATATATATATATATATATATATATATAGTGTGGCTAAGTTTTAAGTGAATTGTTGAAGGTGATGGCTGCATTAGCTGCATTCCGTTTATAAAGAGTTTTCTGTATTTTTCTAATAACTGACTTTTCCTGGTTAATTGCACTGCACCAGTAACTCTCCGATACTTGTCATTTCTGGATAGGGAAATAGTCGTAGATCGGGATATAATTTATTTCTGACGCATACAAGGTTCGTCCGGTAACCGAAATGTGGGGATCATTTACCGTAGAGTTTTCTCAGGTCGGTATGGTTGTTAAATCAGCTACAAGTGTTTTAGGCCAATGTTGCAGCATCGCGTATATAAAGAATAGGACCCAGCATGAACGCCAGTCTACTCCCGCCCTTTGCCGTGAGCATGCTCAAAGATATTCAGAGAAACATTGGCCTAACACATTTGTGGCTGATTTAACAACTATACCTACCTAAGAAAACTCGACGGACCACGATCCTCAGATTTCGGGTACCGGACGGACCTTGTATGCATCAGAAATAAATTATATCCCGATCTACGACTATTTCCCCTTTCCAGAAATGACTAAGTATTGGAGAGTTACTGCCGCAATGCAGTAACCAAGAAAAGCCAGGTATTAGACATATAGAGAAAACTCTATGTAAACTGAATGCCGCTGATGCAACCATCACCTTCAACAATACATATTTGAAAAAGGGTCTACTACCCACAAATACTAATTTTAAGTGAATAGTCGTAAACTGAGCAATACCCGAAGTTTTGCTTCTACTTGTTCCATTTGTTGTGTAATAATGTTTCCATAAGATCCATTGGACAGTAACACTTCATCTGTATACAGCAAAGAAAGAGAAAAACTTTCAGAAGCCCAGTTTAGAAATGTTTACACTAAAACACATATATGTTATGCAAAATTTACATTTGACAAAAGGATTTAAGAGGCAACATAAATAACAGGTTCCGAAGAAAGGATCGAAAAAATTGCTTGACTGTCAACCAAGTTTGGCGGATCATTTTTTTTTTTTTTTTTCATAGCATATTAATATCTTTCCCTTTTCCTCTATATTCCAGCATTTAAATGGGATTTTAAAGTTCTGTTGGAAGGTCAATATATTTCACCGAACAAAAGGTAATCCACAAAATCCTTTTAGCCGATTCGATTCCGAAATTCGTTAAGACCTAAAAGCCATTATACACGGAATGAAGTACTGGTTCGTGCAGTAGATCCACTTTCTCTTGTTATCTAACTTGTTCAGTGTTATCTCTTTTGTCTCTTTCTATTTAGTATAATTTTCTCTCAATAATAAAAGTTGAACATTTTCTTCGTGTACTTTATATGACGTCACAAAATGAAATTAGGGTATGTATATATATATATATATATATATATATACATATGTGTATATATATATATATAAATATATATATATATATATATATATATATATATATATATATATATATATATATATATATATTTAATTATATATATTGAGAGAGAGAGAGAGAGAGAGAGAGAGAGAGAGAGAGAGAGAGAGAGAGAGAGAGAGAGAGAGAGAGAGAGAGAGATTATCAAATGCTTAGTTTCACCCAGGTGGGATGTGAGGAGTACCTGGTAGAACTCCTCCTATGATTGTATACATTTCAACGGAACTCACGTTTGTTCATTCTTATTTCACTCTCCTTTTATCACCCATCCGTACCCAGTACAGTTGTCTAACAATCACATATAGCATTCCCTGCTAAGGTTCTCACGTAACATGCAAAGATCGAACAAGCTGAACCATCTACAGCTTGTACTAAAAGACAAACGAGAGAAAGAGACAGGTTTCCGATATTAGTTTTAGCAGACGAATGTAATTTGTTTTCCTTATTTAGAGTAATAGTTTGGAGATCATGATAGTGCGTGTGTGTGTGTGTGTGTGTGTGAGAGAGAGAGAGAGAGAGAGAGAGAGAGAGAGAGAGAGAGAGAGAGAGAGAGAGAGAGAGAGAGAGTGTGTGCGTATGTAGTACAAGACTCTAACTTGGGATTCGTAACGCAAGTTTCCAGTATTCCTTCACTTAATAAAAAACTTGATTGCAGTATTTCATTGGGAAACATATCCAAAAATATTAACGCGTCAAATGCTAGTAGCTCACTTTAACTTCCTACAGCTGATGAACGACACCAACAGACGTAATCCAATAACTAAAGGTTACAAAAACCAACGCCTGATACTTTCATTTATCTTTAACATTGCCCTGTTAACAATTTTCATCAAAACGAGAGCATAATTAATCTCGTTAATAACTTTAACGAAAGATAATCTCTCGTTTCCGGAAGACGGATAATTGCTCTTTCAGCGAGCGCGTAATTGCTAAAGGCCGTTAAGATGAACGATGGGTACCGATGCGTGTTGTTATGAATTGTTGTCCTTGATTATTGTTGCATAGACACAACTAGCCCTCTCGCTGTGTGTTTCATTGATTTATGTAATTACTGTTATTGGAATTTGAATAGGAACTTCCAGACGGAATTATAAATGCCGACAATCATCCAAGCAACTACGTTGAATCCCAAGCAGTTGGCGAGAAGACTGGACTGGGGTTTATTTAAAGGTGGAGTTGATTATTTTACAAGAAACGCATCCACCAAAATATATCACTCAATAACATATGAGATTGACACGAGGCTAAAATTAGATGCTATAGCATCGTTCTGTGAAAAAGTAAATATGATATGCTCATGTTTCTAATAATAATTCTTCCGGTGAATTATTACTCTCTGTATTAGTGAGTTCCCAAAGACAACTCCTGACTCATCCATTTTCTATGGAAGCTCGCTATCAATATACGTATACACTCATATACCTATGCATGCAGACCTAATAAAAAGGGTATTTTGAAAAATAATTTTCAAATCCAAATGTTTTACTAACGCGAAGTTACAGGGTGCATTAACTCTGCAGTAAAGGATGTCATAAACACACATCGGCTACTTATCGCAAACTCATCAAAAAATTTTAATACAAGTTCACGTCATATAGGCAGTCCTAACCAATCCTTTATACAGTTATGTTGCATTTCCAGAAGGTTCTTCACCACTTATGGTAGGTGACTTATTCTGAACTTGTTCGTGATATATATTAGGTAAATTGCCAACGTGTGTTTCAACGTAACATGATATATATATTAATAGAAGTATAGAAATATATTAAAGAGAACAGCAGAAGATGCAATAGAATCAAATCACAATACGAAAGCAGAAACATGACCAAAATGAACCGTGCTCGAACAGGTCCTGAAAAATATAAAATAAAAAAGAAAGGAAAAACGAATCTTCAAAACTGAGCTAAAAGGTAATGCCAAAGGTCAAAAAGGGGACGCCAGTATCATCCCTGGGGCATAAGAATAAAGAAAAAATAAAACAAAAATTCGTGGAACTATGGCCAAAAATATTTGTACCTTCCCAGGAATGAAATCCGGCGATACAGAAAGGAAAGTCTCACGAGGAAAAATTTACTTCCACATAGTGTTGAACAAGATATAAAACACATCGCCTTAGATACCATAAAATTGAAAAAGGATGCTGTAATTTAGTGAAAGTGAAGCGGAAACTGGTAGGATAAAGGCAAAACTTGCACAAAAATGTAGAAGAACAGACATTCGTGTTGAGAAATGATAAACTGAGATTAGAAAGTTCAATATAAAGGTAATTCATGAATTAACGTACAGCAATAACTATATTATGAATCTCGAAATATACAGATTGGAAGCAGGATACTAAAATGCGAATTTGAGCAAAAGTGATATTAAAAAAAATTAATAAAGGTGTAAAAGAGGCTCTGCTGAGGGCAACAAACGTAGGTATGAGGAAAATAATGAAAAATGGAGACACCAATAACATACTTTATAATAATGTCTCCCTGGACCATTACAGTCTTACTTTGGCGACTTTGCGCAACTCTCCATTACCGGATTACACCTAAGGGCTTTCAGCTTCCGTCTCCTGCTTTACATATTCAAGTGCTTCAAAGCTAAATTAAAACATCCTTGGCGTTCACGTGAAGATTTCGAGAAGGCGACGCAGACTGAATAAGAGGAGTCAATTAATGGCCATATCATCAGTCCAACCCTACCTCCACTATTCGGTGATTCAGTGACAATCTTAACTTTTTAGTCTGACCTAACAGTTAATTGCTTTGCAAAATCCAATAACCGGGTTTGGGATAAAAAAAAAAAGTCCGATGTTCATATTTCAAAATAATTTATTAGTTTCGCAATTGACCAATAAATAATGTTTTTTTTTTTCTAAAAGAGAATGATTTCCTACAAGGAAACTGTTCCCATTCCTTGATGAGTAATTAATGACGCAGAGATGAAAGGATGAAAGGGATTCAATCTTATTTTTTGATGACTCCCCCGCTGCCCTGTAAAAGAAAAAAAAAAAAATTTCCCTGTAAGGACCAGATTTTCTTTCAAAACGAAATACATTCTCTGTCCACTATACAAAATTAAATGGAGGTTAAGTGAAGGACGCATCAAAATGACTAAAGAATCGAGATATCTAATGTTTAGCACACGAATCACTTAATTACCAATTTATATTATTATTGAAAACCCTGCACCTTTTCACAAGTGCAATGATGTCAGTTAATGATAGGCTACTGTTATTTAAAATACTGCCTCACCTCCTGTAAATTTGTGTAACTTTCAACATGGTGCATTTTGTTTAAACTTAGATGCTGATGTAAGAACAACATCTCGAAAAGAAGATAACCTTATAATGAAAGAAAAATACAGTAATAATAATAATAATAATAATAATAATAATAATAATAATAATAATAATAATAATAATAATAATAATAATAATAATAAAGTAACGGCGGTATAGGTGAGATGAATACTCAGAAGATATCAAAATGTTTTCTATATAAGAATATATATATATATATATATATATATATATATATATATATATATATATATATATATATATATATATATATATAATATATCTATATGCCTGAGGAGAGAGACAGTTTGGTCTCTGAAATATAGCCTTTATTTTCCACATTTTGGCGTTTCTATGGGCTCCCTATATTTGATGGAATTCTGTTTTAACAAAAAAGTATTTCAAAATCGTACATACACACACAATATATATATATATATATATATATATATATATATATATATATATATATATATACACACACACATATACACATACACATACATACACACATATGTAAATATGTATATATATGCATACATATATATATTTATGTATCATATACATGTACATATACGTGTGTGTGTGTGTGTATATGTATATATATATATATATATATATATATATATATATATATATATATATATATATATATATATATATATATATATATATATATATATATGAATGTCTTTTACTGTAATACAACAGTATAATATGAAGATAAAAAGACCCATAAAACACTGTATGAACAATATATTTCGAGCACAGAAGGAAGTTCCGGAAATATGTGGTTGCAACGTTCATACCGTGTTTTATGGGCCTTTTTTTTTCATTTTATATATATATATATATATATATATATATATATATATATATATATATATATATATATATATATATATATATATATATATATATATATATATATATATATATAATGTGTGTATGTGTGTATGTTGAAGGAGGAAAAGTTTGAATTAAAATGTGATGCCACGAAATAGTAGAACTGTTGGCACGGAAGAAATTTAATACTTTTTGAATAAACAAGAAATAAATTGACTGTTAACATATTTTTTAAAAATATATATACACTATATATATATATATATATATATATATATATATATATATATATATATATAAATATAACATGCATGTATATTCATATATATAAATATAACATGCATATATATATTATATATATATATATATATATATATATATATATATATATATATATATATATATATATATGTAAATATAACATGCATGTATATTCATATATATATATATATATATATATATATATATATATATATATATATATATATATATATATGTATGTATATATATAAATTATATATATATAATATATATATATATATATATATATATATATATATATATATATATATAATATGTGTGTAAATTATATATATATATATATATATATATATATATATATATATATATATATATGTATATATATGTATATGTATATATATATATAATGTGTGTACACATATATATAATAAAATGGGTTTTAAGCAAAATTGTATGAGGTGCCAGCCATTGCAATATTCGCCTCATGTCATACAGCCGGCTCATCTGCAAAGGGTCAAACATCCAACTACACATTCTGTGCCATTTACCCAGGCCCAATAAGTACCCTATTGCTTCCCGAATGTTGTGGCCGCCCTTCCCTTCCAATACTTATTCCTCTTTATTTATCCATCATGTCTATAGTCTATCTGTTTCTTGTGAAGAAAAGCAAACTAGTAGAAAATTACTGATTCCTGCAATTCAGTTTATTTCAGTGAAGAATATAAAGCCCTCATTCTTACATTGCAATCACAGTTGCAAGCACATAACTCATAATTGTGTATTTGGTTAAAAAGTGTTTTGAAATTCCGAAGAATTATTATTCTGTTATTCGCAAAAGATCATGCAGTACAAAAATAACAATAGGAGCAAACAATATTTTACCATTTGTATTTTTAAAAGGAATATCCATTACTATTCAGGACGACTCAAGTATTGTTCCCATCGGAAATCATTTCCCAAGCGATCGTAAAACTGAAAGGATATTTTCAAACCCGGGTAATCATGTTTTTGCACTGGTTTAATGAAGTCCGGGGATTGGTTTAATAATAGGGCGCGTCATGGAAGTTTAACGAGATATTCTTTACTAAAGGCAGTCTCTTTCTGTCTCTCTCACATTGATGGTAATCAGGGTCGGAGTTTTCTTAAGGACTGAAAAAGATCATACGCAAGAAAAATGAATGAACGCTTGCGATTACTTTCCTGAATAAAAGGGAGGAAGGGAGGGCAAGAGAAGAAAAGTGAGTGGAAAGAGATGTTAAGATGAAGAGATGAAAAAGGAAATGTGACGAAAGGATCACGAATGTAAAATATACGGAGAATGGATTAAAAAAAAAAAGAAGAGGAAGAACAAAAACTTACGAATTAACTATTTTATTACAGACACTCAACAAAATTCATCACGTTCAGAGACAACAAAACCACAACTGTTTACACCAAAACATCTTTGTTATCCTTAACATTCTATAAATTGTTTGTCAAGTGATACCCTGTTTGTAAAGCAGCCTATTTATCCAACCAAGTGCTGTGTACTAAGATCCAAGCTATATTTGACTCAAACGAAATTTCATGTTCATCTCAGTTCTACTCAAGTACTTTCACCTTTCTGTTGCGATTAAAATTTTGGCTTAAGCCAAGTTCAGCCAAATCAACTGAAGTTCAGTCTGGCCTAATTTTTGTTTCGTTTTTGGTTCCCAATTATTTTAAATCAGTCTATCTGGATTTAATCTAACAATCATTTTTATTTTCATTCAGGTGATTCGAGAAGTTCCTCATCCAAGGAAACCTTGGGAGACGAACGGTGAATCCAACTAGTTGTGTTTCAAATTAAGCTAAACGTTGCCGTGCCTCCAGCGTATTACTTTTCTCTCTAATGAATGAACAGTTCCTAAATTGTGCTAAAAACAAAAACAAAACAAAAAAAGGACATCCAATTATAGCACACATTTAATTATATTTTTAAATTCGGCGAATACAGAAGTAGAGAGGTGAAAAACAAAATCGAGTCGATATGTGGTTAGTACATAAAAAATTATCTTGTCAAAGATCCTCATTATAAAAGGAGGAAACTAGGAATGAAATATGGATTTACGTCCCAAAAACTAAGTAGCTTGACATACCACAAATACTACCGTTATAAACATAATGCTTTTAAAGAATGAGGAAAGAGAGGCTGTCACTTAGGAATTCACAATTACTGAGGACCATCCCACTTACCAATCCTAAGTCCACCCACACCCAACCTCGCCCCTCTCCTCTCCTCATTATAAAAGGAGGGAACTAGGAGTGAAATACGGATTTACAGGCCAAAAATTAAGTAGCTTAACATACCATAGATATTACCGTTACAAACCTAATGCTTTTAGAGAATGAGGGAGGAGCTATCACTTAGGAATTCACAATTACAGAGAACCATCCCACCTACCAATCCTAAGTCACCCCAAACCCCACCCTCGCCCCCTCTCCAAATAAAACTATTCCACCGCTGGATAGAATCCAGTTCTTGAAGCTACCTGCCAATTCCAGAGAAGAAAAACCCTTCGGGCTCTGCGAATTCTATTCCAGCAGTGACTCGATCGTTCCAGTTTTTTCCCCAAGAAATGTCGAGGTCTCTCTCGTCTTCTCCCTAGCAATTCTCACGTTGATCTTTCGTCAGAGCTCAGCATTCAACGCGTTTGATAGGATTTCTCCTTCCACATCTCATTGAATTCTTTCCTCACATCCAATCATTCACCATTTGCGATATTTCTCGAAATTGCAAAACTTCGGAAGCCGGAATGGTTGCTTCAGGATTTCATTTGGGGTGTAATAAAGGCTACCTTCGCAACTTTCCCTTTCATTTAAGCAGCCTAAACTTATATTCTTTTGCACCATATAACTTATTTCGTTATTGGCTGAGTTTCAGCTCTGAAGCTCAGTCGCCTACTTTTCTAAGAAACTTTTCTTTTCTAAAAGTCCCGTCCCTGATCCTTATTTCTATAATTAGATGAAAACCCATTTTTTTCGCACACACGCACCACACATATATATACAGTATATATATATATATATTATATATATATATATATATATATATATATATATATATATATATATATATATATATATGTGTGTGTGTGTGTGTGTGTGTGTGTGTGTGTATGTATGTATGCATGTAAGAAACAAAATAAGAATTCATATTTCAGGTTACCCCCATGCAGAAGCCCTTTCCGACGAAAGTTTCAAAGGAAAAGGAAGAATAAAAACCCTTAATAATTATCAGTAATAAAGAAGGTAATGATAAGATTTAAACTGTAAGAAACTGGAGGTGTTTTTTTTGGGGGGGGGATCATGGATTTTCGTGTGGAACTACGATATCCTTTTCAGATTCAAAACCACTGGCACAAGATGAAGAAATATTATTGAAAATATAAAGAGAAATACAAAATAAGAATCTCATAAAATATAGGTGTAATGGTCACACAAGTGTCTTACTGAAAGAGATTTACTTGAAATGAAACATAAACAGATTAAATATACTAAATAATAATAAGGGCGATAAATGAAGTAAGGCAGTCAGTGAAAAATAGGATATCAAAGGAAACGAAGATATTTAACCTAACAAACGATTTGACCAGAAAAATAGTGTTTAATGAATCAGAAAACTACTTAATGTTGTTGAGAATCAGATTTCCACAAAAAAAAAGGCGATTCAGAATCAAAAAGAAATACGAAGGGAATGGCTACATAACGACAAAATAAAACGAAACCTGATTATTTTGCTGAAGAATCGTAGACTGAGCTTC
The DNA here is from genome assembly GCF_040412425.1 of Macrobrachium rosenbergii. Classification (NCBI taxonomy): domain Eukaryota; kingdom Metazoa; phylum Arthropoda; class Malacostraca; order Decapoda; family Palaemonidae; genus Macrobrachium; species Macrobrachium rosenbergii. The sequence continues at coordinate 18,159,481 of NC_089745.1, forward strand.
GCGTTCTTTCTCAAAACTAAACAAAGCGTACAAAAATGGAGTGCGAGGGGAAAAAGTAAGTGCAATTTACTTGTATCATTTAGTTTATTACACAAGAATGGAAGAGCTTTCATTACAATACGACAGTAACAGGAAAGGTAACCGATGAAATTTTATTGGTAGAGAAAATGATATTTGTTAATTATGTTTTACGTTCAGAATCCTGTATGTCTGGATTTTCTGACCAAAAAAATATTTTCGTTTTGGATCTATCTTTCGTTTAATTGAGATCTTGACCCTGGCAATTTCAAATCAATGCTTCGATCGTTATCATGAAGGCATGATAGATATTAAGGATTGTTTCTGTAGATGTGGTTTTACACTGCAGAGGTTAGTTCATATGGAACAAGCCCACAGGGGCCATTGACTTGAAATTCAAGCTTCCAAAGAATATGGTGTTCATTAGGAAGAATTAAGAGGAAGTAAAGTGCAATGCAAAAAGAAGAGTTCCCACTTATCAAAAAAAAAAAAAAAAATAAATAAATAAAAAAAGAATGAACAAATAGATAAATAGGTAAAAAAGTATTAAAATGCAAGAAGAATTGTATCAAGGTAGTAATGCAACCATGAACGTGGCTTTACACTGCAGAACAACCTAACTTGAAGCCTATGAAAATTTAAAACTTCCTTTTTCCAGGTAGCTAGATCTGGTGCATGCCTAAATTGGAACAAAAGAAAAAAAACGTTTGGAAAAGAGAGAGAGAGAGAGAGAGAGAGAGAGAGAGAGAGAGAGAGAGAGAGAGAGAGAGAGAGAGAGAGAGAGAGAATAGGTCCATTTAATTATGAAAACAAATTTAGTTCGAGGATGCCAAAAGCAGAAGTCTGTATGCGACCCTCTCCTTAATGAAGGTCAGTGAGCCTTAAGAAATAGAAGGAAGCAAACAATCCACGCAGATATTCAATTAAGGCACCATTTAGAATAAGGTGTAGAAAATAATCCAGAAAATAATCCTAACTATCATGAACTTTAAGGGAGAAAGGAAGTTACATTCCCCTGTTAGAAAAGAATAAACGACATCACTGCCAAAAATGGAAATGGTACAGATGAGACATTATAAGAATGAAGAATTATTTTGCACTTTTAAAACCCGTGTACCAGAACGGTGAGAGAGAGAGAGAGAGAGAGAGAGAGAGAGAGAGAGAGAGAGAGAGAGAGAGAGAGAGAGAGAGAGAGAGAGAGGATAACCAACACAAAAAATTTCAAAAGTTAAATTAATATCTGAAGACTGTACTGTATATAAAGTGCAGTGGTGATCAAACATCCAGTAAGGTCTTTTTATATATTTTTCGTTTTATGTTTCCTCAGAAAACTTACTGCTCAAGCTCTGTAGTAATAGCATTTAACTATCCATACACACAACACACACTTATGTATATATATATATATATAAATTATATATGTATATATATTATATATAAGAGCCTCGATGGCTCAGTCGGTTACAGCAGCAGCTTCGGACTTCGTAGAGGTCTGTGGCCGACTGATCAAAGAGGCGGACACTTTGCCATCCGTGTAGACATCCCGGGATTATATATGTAATCAACGGATAGGTTTGCTTAAAAAGCAAATGGGTGTTACAGACTAAATACACACACAAACCAAAGCCACTACAACACCTTCTAAAAACATAACAAACATCTCACACGTCTCGAACTCTCGCCCTACCCGCGCAACAACTTCTCGCTGCTGGGAAGAAAGGGCGTTGGGTCGGGTATGATACATGTAACATACGCTACCGGGGTCTAAGCGATGTCAGGCAGGGCAGCCGATCGAGACTACAGGTCTTCCCCAAAGCCAAATCAAAAGTCCTTCAAAAGAAGGCATCGTGCTTACCCCATACAAAAATGGGAAAAAGCACGTTAAAAGAAGAAGATATATTATATATACAGTATATATATTTTTAAGAAATATATATACATATTTATTCCTGTTATTTATGAGTCTCGATTTTTCTGGGCAGATAATAAAAGTAGTTCTCAGTATTTAAAATCATTCCTGTTTATAGCCACCTACTCTCACTTTCTCGTTCCATCTTTCCTATCTTGAGGGAAAAGTGTTCCCTTTTAAGATTAGTACTGCCAAAGAAGGGCTTGTAAGACATATAATACCTTGAGGAATTTGTAATCTTTTTTCCCTTTTATCTTTGCATTTCATTTGCCTAGTTTGACTGCCAGGAAGGACAAAACCTCTTCCATAAGCAACATGCTTACTGAAACAAATGATTCGTGATAATTTTACGTTGTCCTAATTTGCCATCGCCATAGTTTCTTTGTGTAATAATCGGATTTAACTCTTGTCTTCAGAGTCAGCTAATTATTAATTATTTTAATGTTTTATGTGTCCTTTGCGCCATTACAAAGTTATAGTCAATTTGTTTTGTTTGCATTTTCTTTTTTTCTTATAAGATAGTCAGAAAACTTTTTAAGAAAGTATACTTCTCTTTAAGCAAAATAGGAAAGAAAAACAAATTATCTCATTCAGAGGATGAATATCACCGAAAAAGAATTTCAAGAAGGAAGTCCATGCAACAGCAAATTTAATAATGGAAACAGCGTCAAAAACAAGCATTGCCACAAAACTTCATATATTTCCCGAGTGACATTTAAACTTTTCTTTAGCTAAAATGAAATTAATAAATAAAAAAAACACTCACATGAACCTGATTAATAATATATATATATATAAATACACACATATATATATATATATATATATATATATATATATGTGTGTGTGTGTGTGTGAAGCAATTTCTTTTTTATTCCACTTGAATAATCTCTTAACTTGGATAATTATTCATGGGGCATTTCGCTATAAAGAAGCATTTTCATTTTTTTCATATGATCTTCATGATAGTCGTCCTTCTCTCTCCACCTCACTCTATTGTCCTCCAAACTTCCATTTCATCGGGGAGATTTCTCCGTGAGATTTCATGACCTCAGCCTCATTTTTAGCCCCAAAAGAAACCGACCTTTAGAAGAATACCGGCATTCATCCGGTCTGCTTGCGAGCCGTTTTTCTTCTCAGAGAGAAAGCCTCCTTCAAAAACACAAAGAAACCATTAGTTAGCTCTTTCTTCCACTCTCGGTACCTCTTTTTCTATCTTAATTCGCATGTTGTTTGCTTGATGAACCTTCCTCGATTCAGTCTTAAGCAATCAACTTTTATCTGAGTATATCTCCGTCATGGATAAGCATTGATTTCTTCAGGAACTGGGGACAAAATATAAGTTAATTTTTAGCATTAAAATTTGAAACAGAAAATTATTATTTTCTGGTGCTCCTGAAGAAGGTTGATTATGCAATAATGACTTTTTGTAAGTCGAAACGCGTCAATAAACCATTAAAATTAAAATTCTTTTCTCTATCGTAATAATAATAATAATAATAATAATAATAATAATAATAATAAAAATAATAATAATACAGCAAAGCTGAATAAATTACTATGAAATTCAGGGTGTAGATAGACATTACAAATTCCTTCCACGGCCATAAGATAGGTGAACAATTTATGGGTTTTACGTTACGCATGGACTAAGCGACAAACTTTATTTTGGCAGCTGACTTTAAATCAACTTTTAGAACTCCTTGACTTTAATACCGGAAACCTGTTTCCGTTTCAGAAGAGCAATATCCTTGCACAAACTAAAAGAATTCCGTATGAGGACTCGGTTTTGGTGGAAGTGTATGACACCTACTTCATAACTAAGGAAATTAAAAAGAATATCTGCCAGAGAGCAAGATGAAACTAAATACCTTTAGCACAGAAAAAATATTATCGCCTGTAAGTGAATATGAGACCCAAATACTACAAAAAATAGAAACATATTCCTCATCAAAATGTTCCCAGTTGCCTTTAAGTACAAAATTACTACAGAAAAGGGAGTAAAAAGACAGTTAGCCGGTACGTATTCATACGCAGTTAAACGTAAAACCCTAATTTTACAATCAACCCAGGGTGGGAAAAACTCTGCAATCATTCTCGGGTGGAAATGGAAAAATCTTTGATTACGTCTGAGGAAAGAAAGTGAACTCATTATTGCTCCTGAGTAAAGGAGAGATTAAAAATGCCTGGAAGAAATTCTCATTACCGGAACCCACTGAAGTTTGGTCGATTAAGAAAAGATTGTATGAAATATTCCTTTGAAGAAAGGCATGAGCGGAAAATATTTTATAGACAGGTGCCCTAAATACACACACACACACACACACACATTGATATAATACTCCGATTTCAGAAAATTTCGCGGAAAAAATTAATCTAAAAACACACAGTCACGAAAACCGCATTAAAGTAATTTCCAATGCCTTTTAGTTTCATTAGAGATAACATGTAGCCCAGAGGAACGTAGGAATAACACCAATTTTTCAGTACGAAAAGAAACGCCTTTTTTTTTTTTTGCCATGTGGGGTAAAACTTTCCTCATCCTGCTTATTCATAATTGAATGAACTGAGAGAGAGAGAGAGAGAGAGAGAGAGAGAGAGAGAGAGAGAGAGAGAGAGAGAGAGAGAGAGAGAGAGAGAGAGAGAGAGTAAAGGAAGGTTAAAAGGAAAATAGGAAAAAAAAGGCATTCTTAGATTTCATCAGCATAACACAATGGCAAAGGAACATGCTTTTCTTAAGAAAGAAGGTATATAAATCTGTTAATTTATGAAGCAGCAATCATAGTTAAAATAAGCTAAAATAATATCTTGGAAAATGAAAACAACTAGACATGAAAGTTGTTGTATATCAAAGTACAATTACTGGAGTACTGATGGAATTTCGTGCAACGAAAAAAAAAAATTTTTTAAGCTTTAGTCATTTTTACTGGAATCGTTCTAGATTCAACAATAGGAATATGGAAATATTTTCTTTTGAACTCTCGTACCTTGAAAGGAAGTGGTCGTTTGCAAAAATATAACGATGATGGTAGGATGAGAGAAGAGGAAAGCTCTTAATTGCAAAGGGTAGCCAGGCAAAGAATGTATAACGAGATTAGGCCAGCTCTCCTTTGTGGAAGAAAAGTTTCGACGTGAGATGTAAATGGAAAAAAATTACTATACCTGTTGATATTAACTATTTGTGCTGCATATGTGACGAAAGTATTGGCAGGGTGAGACAGTTGTCGTAAAAGAGACAGTTGTAAAAATGGCAAACAAAATTGGAGTAGGTGAAAGGATGGATATGTATTTTCTTTAAGTGGCTTGGTCTTGTAGACAGAATTAAAGATTGCTAGCCAGTGAGAATCGTGTAATTCGAAAGACTTTGGATGGGAGATGGATGGAATTATTGTAGAAGGGCCTCATATCCAGGAAGCAAAAGAGTACTAGATATACAAAGGTGAATGGGGAAGTGTGTTTACGGAGGCTCGATGAACTGCTCTTGAACCTTCTGTGTAGAACGAATGAAGTGGCTTATGTTTAGGATGATTTCTACATAACGGTCCCTTCCATGATTACACTGTAGGTAAAATATGTATATGATGGAGAATGATGTGTTATTTTTTCTCCAGAGACGCCCTCTTCAGTGGAAAAATGGTATTTATATATATATATATGTATGTATGTATGTACATATATATATATATATATATATATATATATATATATATATATATATATATATATATATATATATATATATATATATATATATATATATATGTGTGTGTGTGTGTGTGTGTGTGTATATATATATATATATATATATATATATATATATATATATATATATATATATATATATATAGAGAGAGAGAGAGAGAGAGAGAGAGAGAGAGAGAGAGAGAGAGAGAGATGACATATGTACAAGTGTTTAGGTAGACAAAGACAGTACTTACGTATTTATCCTGGTATGCCCAGAGTAAACTGCTAAATTACCGAGAGGTAATACGGAGCGGAAAATGACAAAATATGTTCATCTCAATTAGAAAATCATCACGAAAGAGACCCAGTAATAGTGGAATACGAGATTCCTTCTCTAAGAACGAAATTGGGTATAATCTTGGACAGTATACGAAGAAAAGTGGCACTGTAATGCTAGGTAATAAGAAAACCTTGGGTAAATATTACGGATGAGACCGGAGGACCATAGACTGAAGGTGGTGAGGTGGGGGGGCCGGGGTTGGAGGGTTGAGGAGACCCGTTGTTCTTCCACTGGATGAAAAATAAAATACGTTGGAAAATATAACGATCAGGATATTAGAGAATAAAATAAAGTGACGAGAATCCGACAAGAGAGGTTAATGATATGAATTAGAAACGGTAAGACAAAAATTATTAATCGGAGAATTATAGAAGTCGACTGAAATCGCGATCCTAATGGCTCATAATGTTGTTTCCTTTTGAATACAGGAGGAAGGGAGCTGAAATATGAACATAAGCGAGCGATATATTAGCAACCATTACCATCACCAACTCACTCTCTCTCTCTCTCCACTAGGTTAGCAAGTGTTGGTAAATTCAAACGAGGTTAATCATACTGACTCCAAGTCGATGTTTTCGTGGTAGTTCGTAAGAAATATAAACAAACTAAAAGGTAGCTTTCACGGACAGAATTGACGGTCAATCTTGATAGTGTGATTTTAATTAAGAATATATATTTAAAGTATACCTATATAAAAGATAACTGAGGACTAATATATGCTAACAGTGCTATATTATCTCTTTATCTTTGCATAAAACCTCCAACATTCTGATGTAAATTTACAGCTCCATATAATTATCTGTATATAAAAAAAAAAGACATGTAATGTCTTCGGGCCTGTCGCTGACACTATTTACAAGGAAATAAAATACACAACACTTGCCTCGAATCATAAAAAGAAATTTCCAGGGGACAACAATCAAAGTAAGTATTAATCAGTTGTTACTCTAATAAAGGTTCTGTAGTCCACTTCAGTGCATGAGTGCTACTCGTTCAGGAGACTATTAGAAGACATTATTCTACTGATGTGCCTCAAGGTCACAACGTCGAGTGCCACATGGCGTTTGTTCCCTGTACCGCAAAGTTGTGTTATAGTCTACTTCTGCAGCGTTATGGATGTTGATATTTATCTCTAGATGGTAAAACACAACGTGTGTCTATATTTTTCTTTTCTGTGTTTAATTGTGTGTAAAATCTATAGAACCACTGTCCCGGATGTTGTCATGCCGAATGCAGGTGCCTTCTTACGAGTCTCGAGACGTTAAATAACGGCCCTAATGTCGTAAATTTTCAGACTCGACCCTCTCTTATATTGCCGTCATTTTGGATGGTATAGGTACACTAATAAGTTTAGAAAACCTTTTGCTAATTTAAAATGCCGGACAGTTTTTTCTCAAGATATGTTTTTGTGTAAACATTTACCTTTTTCTTTATTTATATATCTTGTTCTGCAAATTACTCCCCTATTTTCTCTCATGCTCAAGTGACCATTTTCTTCTTTGGGGTATTTTTGACAAGTCACTGTCCTTTCTTACCTGTTCTCTGTGAAAGTGCGTTTGAGTTGAATAATGATAACCATCAGTTAATTTCTGTATTGTAACTACCAAAAAAGTAAAGCTATTTTCCAGCTATTTATAACAAAGATCTCCCATCCCCCAAAAAAAAAAAAAATGTTGAGCATGCGAATTAACTTATGTGTCCGTGGTCAAACTTATGCATCAATATATAATGTCCGTGTATATGCATAACCACAAAGGGATACGCTGAGTGAATCCGTCTTTGTACCTTTGCATCCACATGGGAGACGGCTTTAAGCGGGCAAATACACATGAGATTCGAATGTGCGTAACCAGACCTGTAACATTATCAACAATTTGGTTGAAGACCATGAAACGGTTACAAGACATAACTCCATGTCTCTTTTAATGCATTATGTCACAATAAATCTGTAAAGGACCGCATATGTTTATACACATTATACACCTTCAATACATGCGCACGCAATTTATACAAATCCATATATACATACATATATACGTTATATATACATATGTTACCACAAAGAAAAGGAAACAAAAGGTGAGACATCTATTTAGACATCTTGAAAAGGTCTGTCAAATAAGAGACATAGATTTGCAATATATGTGCCAAACTCAAATACAGTGAATGGGAACCAACAGTTATAACTGCTAACAGTAGGGATGAGTAGTACTTACTTAATAATAATAATAATAATAATAATAATAATAATAATAATAATAATAATAATAATAATAATAATAATAACATGGCGTGATGATGGTGTGATTCAATTTGGGTAAATTTAACAAAAAGTTGCTCAATCACTCATGAACTATTTTCAAATTGTCTTTTTGAAGTAACTTTCATATCCAATGCCAAATGAAACTCGAAGTGAATTCTTAAAATAATCGAAAGGATGACACCTATATCAAATGCAAATGCCGTATCTCCGCCATGAAGTATGCAGAAGAAAATATTTATAGGAACAAAAAAAAAAAAAAATAAAAAAAAATACGACAGAATCAATTTACTTCATATCATAACATGAAACGCATCATCATTTAGCATCCTATATTGCAGAAGGTTGGAAACACGTGAATAAGTTATAAAAGCACCTGATGAAAGTATATTTACAAGATAAACGCGTATCAGATAGAAGTTTCTATTATAAAACCTACCAAACTTTGTTCCCAAAGTAAAACGCATTTGGAGGGGGAAATTGCTCCACAACACCGCATACAAAAATAAAAAGCTTAATTAAATGTATAATCACTTTAAAACTGGTCATTAACCTCGTTAGACCATTGCAGTGTAATTATATAATGTGCCCTTTGTATCCCACCCCAGTCCTACTTTTTTGTTATTATTTTCAAATCAGAAACAAAAACTTGTATAAGCTCGTTTATAATTATTTTCAAATCAGAAACAAAAACTTGTATAAGCTCGTCATATAAACAGAGAAACCTTTCCTATTCATTAACATCAATATTTCCTCCTTTGCCTGATTTTTTCAAATCGGCTCCTCCCTACCCCCTCCGCAGCAAGTTAGAATTCAGAAAACAAATAATTTTAAAAGGTACAAGAGACAATATTTAATCATTCTCTATGTACTGAAATTGGAAGTAAACAAACATATACAAACAAGTAGAATAACAAATATATGCAAGTCAATCGTTATACTGAAGAATAATAAGGGCAAGTAATTAGTAAACAAAATAATGACCGACGACCAAGCGAAGTTACATGTTCAGTCGGAAACTATGAATATCTTTTCTATTTCCGTTAAATGTCCCTCTGAAAACCCTTATGGACAGAGTTAACAGACTACAAAGCCAAGAGGGCTCCAAATGGAAATCAGCCTGCAGAGAGAGACAAGTTATAGGAAAATGTGATAAATAAATATAAGAGAATAGAAAACAAAACCGGGACAACTAAATTTAGGAAACGTCAGCAGAAAGCAGGAATAAATTTACTCCTCGATTAAACATCCGAAGATCAGGTGATTTCACAGCCTGCAGTGAGACACAAGTTATAGGAATATATGATAAATAAATGTGAGGGAATAGGAAAAAATAACCGATACACCTAAATTTAGGAGACATCAGCAGAGAGCAGGAGTAAATTTGCTCCTCGAGTAAACATTTGAAGATCAGATGATTTCACAACCGCACTAGTATTTTCTATATTAATTTGCGGCAGCAGCCTGCCCAGTGTCGCCGGCAAAAACAGTTAGACCTGGTAAAGAGTGCAGAGGATGTTTGTCGTTGTAGCACATTTTATGCAACAGACATAATGATATCATTTTATGTCTGTGCCTCAAGCTAACGTTAAGGGTTGGTAAAATAAACTTGGCTGATGACATAACTCTCTCCAAGAGTTTGAGATGAGAGTCAGCACCCGAAGACTACACTGGAGAACGGTGCTTGAAACAAGGAAAAATAAAAAGAGTTAAAACGCTAGAAACCGAACCACGATGGCTAAACTACACTAACAGCGAACACACTACGAACTAACACACAACTACCAAAGTCTTGAAAAAGAACAAACTCCCCCTTACACAAACGACCACAATAATATGCCGTGAACCAAAATTTAAATATCTCAATTTATATCTTTTAAAGTTAGGGATTAATGACCAGAAAATTATCCTTGCACTTTGACATAACCTTTTAAATGGCAACACATCAACCATTAATAAGAACAAGCAAAGAAAAGCATTAAAAATGTACACAGTGTAAATCCTTGTCCTGAAGAAATTGCAAAGTCTGTGCTGTCTACATACACACACACGTACATACACAAGATAGATGATAAACCAATACGTGGGTGGATTAATCAATAAAAGGGTACACCAAAATGCAAAAATATGTTTATGCTTTTTAGATTCTATAGCTTTATAATCATTCCCTTATCATTTATGATAAAAATATAAGGGTAAATATATCAAGTTTTGCCATTAAATTACAATATTTCCAAAGTTTCTGATATGTAGATTTATAATAGGAGAATTATCACCATAATGTACAAGAAGGAGGGTCTTAATCTAAATCATGTTCTCTAATTGTCTGAGAACCTTGGTCAGTCAACTGTCAAGCAAGAAGTAGCCTCTCTCTCTCTCTCTCTCTCTCTCTCTCTCTCTCTCTCTCTCTCTCTCTCTCTCTCTCTCTCTCTCTCTCTCTCTCTCATATCTTCGTCATCCTTGACTGACCGTAAGAGACAGCATAGAGTTTGCAATTTCTTCAGGATAAGGATTTACATTCTGCACATTTTAAATGCTTTTCTGTGCTTGTTCTTGTTGATGGTTGATGTATTGCCATTTAAAAGATTATGTGTAAGTGCAGGGATAACTGTCTGGTCGTTAATCACTTAACTTTAATACACAAATTGAGATGGTTAAGTTTTGGTTCATCCATCGTTTTATCTACCTATCTATCTATCTATATTTATATGTGTGTATACACGTATGTGTATATATATACATCTGTATACACAGATAAAACGACAGATGATAAATCAATATGTGGATTGATTAATTAATAAAAGGGTGCATCAAAACACAAAAGCATTGAATTTTCATCATCAGGACTATTATAGATAATAAAATTGTCAACGTGAAATCACCATATTTGTTTTACTCATTTTTTAAAAAGCTTTACATCACAGATAGCGATTACCAATAATTGATTTAATTGCTGTGAGTAATCAGGATGAATGTTCCTGATTATCATAATTTGCATGGAGTTATCAAAACAACGAACCCTAACAATTCACTGATTTCAATAATTGATTCAGTCAAAGCAGTTATATTCAAAACATATACGATTTCATTATTGTTGTTACTTTTTTCACAAAAACACATACGAAGCTGCATAAAACCCATTCTGTTGCTTGATAATAACAACAACAACAACAACAATCATCATCATCATCATCATAGGGCAAAAAGTGCAATTTCAATAAAAACAATTCTGTATAAATATTCTCAGATTTTACTGAATATCCAGTAAGACGAAAACCAAGCTTTCACTTATGCCCTCCATCGCAAGCTTATTACATTCATTCACTAAACAGGAGTAATCCATCAGAATAACGGAAAAAACTTGTCACACAAAAGAGCTTTTGTAGTGTTTCATTATTATCTAATAATAATAATAATAATAATAATAATAAAACCCGAGTGGATCTTTCTTGTTTGTCCACCCCGGGTGGAGGCGGGATAGGTATGGGATTGGGAGGGTAGGGGAGAAATGACACATCCACCCTCCTCCTGCAAACCTGTTTGTCTGCCCCGGGTGGGTGCGTGGTAGGCAGGGGCTCGGGAGGGTAGGGGAGACATGACGGGCAGCCCCGGGTTCCAGCGCAGCGTAAGGCGTGCCATCAAGCTCGTAATAATAATAATAAAAATAATAATAATAATAATAACAACAACAACAACTAACTTCACCCCAATAACTTAATTTTAATAATATCAATAACTTTCAATTGGAATATCTTCCTATTCAAGCCATTTAAAATAATGAGTAAAGTCTCTCAGTCCTATACCGATTCACCAAAGCGTTCTTGGTGGAGTATACATCAGTACTGGTACAAAAATTATTTTAACAAAAATATCGTATTTGCAACTCTGATTAGTTTTAATAATGTACATTTCCAAAATGTAGAAATGTGATAAAATACAAAAGGGTTGCAGTCTACGTGGGAATTACTTATTGAATCTTGGGTAAAGAAAAGAGAATATGGGATTTTTTATTATCTCAGTAAACAAAGGTTTAATCTGAAATCATGATATTCATATACGTATTAATCTTAAACAATGAGAGAGAGAGAGAGAGAGAGAGAGAGAGAGAAAATATTGTGTGTGTGTGTGTGATACAAAATGGTAGAAATAGGATATAGCACCTCCAATGATATTCACCCAACTTTTGTAGTAATTAACACCATCCAAAAATACATATTCGAAATAGTTTCCCAACAGACGCACAGGGTTGAAAAGAAATGTCATTAAAATATCCATTAACAGAGCAATGCAATTCTAGGTATTATTATTACTCATTGCCATTCTAGGTATTATAAAGCCTTGTAATAAACTTTACAAATAACCTCCATATTACGACATTTCTATTTAGTTCAATAACTCCCTGAGCTCTGATTTAGCGTCAACTAAATTCTACTGCATTAAGGAGAAATTATGGGGAGAGTGAGCCTAAAATCTTAATATACTTTCTTAGGAGCTATCATTACCATAAATTAGCATGTACAAGCGTGACAGACAGTATATCAAAGGGAAAAATAATTTTACTCGTATTTTTATTACAGAATAACGGATTATTATTATGCTTCGTGACAGTCTTTAGGATTTTTTCTCTTTGGGATGTGGAATTGCCATGAAATGAAACAACAAGCATTTTTATTTAGTGACATTTCGTACTCAGAAGGAAAATTAATATTTTATTCATTACTGTATACGTTAATTTTTGCAGGGAATAAAACAAATAATCTACAAAAAATGAGCTTCGCGGTGCAAATATTAATATAAAATAACGTGAAAGGCAGATTAATATAAACTGTAAACAACAGTAATCAAAACTGGCTCACAATGGGAAAGCTTCAACTAAAAGTTATTCCATAAACAGTAACAATAAAGATATTTTCAGTAATAGCAGTAGTAGCAAAACGTTGCAGCGCTATCGTTATTTTGATGTTGCTTTTTGACTTCCATGCTGTCAGTTGTTAAAAATTAGAAAAACTATTATTATATTTCTGTGGCGTGATGTACAGTTACCTTTAAGAATAACAAGGGGAGAAGAGAAGCCGGTCTGGAAGGCTCTGCCCAACAGTTGCCCTTATTCAGCACAAATTTTTTGGTGATTTCATTTGCTTGAGAAACATCTTTTAATTACGTAAAGATCCACATATGTAATGTTGAATATGCAGACTCGTTTATATTTACTGATAAAACCACACAAAACCAGAACGAACCTCAGATAATTAAAACACCTGGTATAGAATACAGTGCTCACAAGTGCCAACCAGGAGCAAGATATCTAGGTTAATAACAGGAATAAGTATTAGCTCCATCTCCTTTTTGCACAGAAAGCCACAAAGGCATTTGTGTCACAGGAAAATCAATGTTTACTCACATTAAACTTAATGTATTTTTTTTCAGTCATAAAGAGTTTAATAACAATAAAAAAACTGAAATATATCAGTGGTGGTGAAGTTCTATTCAACAATATATTTCTAAAATTATAATATAAATGGAAATGCCAAACATACTTTCTGAGACGACTTAAGACTTACTGAAAATATTTTTTAGCATATAGGAGAAAATTTGTCATTGTCCGTTTACTGGGACAACACTATATTCATTGGTTCCACCTTCGGGTCGAACTTAGAATGTTCTCGACCGCGAGTAGATCTTACAAGAAACAAGTAAAACACGCGCCGAAGGTTCTTCGGCGCAATCGAGTTTTCTGTACAGCCGCTACAACGTATAATCAAGGCCACCGAAAATAGATCTATCTTTCGGCGGTCTCGGTGTAATGCTGTATGAGCCGCGGCCCCTGAAATTCTAACCACGGCCCGGTGGTGGCATATCCTATATAGTTGCCAGAAGCACGATTATAGCGAACTTTAACCTTAAAATAAAAACTACTGAGGCTAGACGGCTGCAATTTGGTATTTTTGATGATTGGAGGATGATGAACATACCAATTTGCAGCCCCTAGCCTCAGTATTTTTTAAGATCTGAGGGCGGACAGAAAAAGTGCGGACGGACAGACAAAGCCGGCACAATAGTTTTCTTTTACAGAAAACTAAAATTGAGAAGCACAGTCAACTGACTGCTGGCAGTTACATAGATGAGAAGTTTTGGAATCCTGTATTTCCTGGAATTACATAAATCCACCAGTTGTAAGTCATCATCTCTTATTAGCAGTGGATAATCAGCAAGATATTACGTTGGGGTTAGCAGCAGCGCAGGCAGGACACAGCATTAAAGTCAAAAAGATCATCTTTGAGCTTGAAATAACTTTCCTCTAATAGAGATTGTAGCGAGTGAATACCTCGTTTCAGTTTCTAAATATCAAACATTTTTCGCACCTCTCTGTTAAATGTATATTTAACCGTTGCTCTTGGGTTAATCGCTCCTAATTTGTTTCTCCCACCTCTTCCCCCTCCCCCCCAGATAACCATACTTCCAGTGTGTTTCCCAGAATTGTTTAAGGGGATAGGGAAAAAATTAATTTTAATCATTAATTTATAGAAATTGCTTTTGGGCGAAATGAAATTCCATTAAAATGTCATTAAACTGTTGTAATTACCCCATTCCGTCTGAAAGTTTTGCAACAGCTAATGGTAAATTAGTCTCTCTCTCTCTCTCTCTCTCTCTCTCTCTCTCTCTCTCTCTCTCTCTCTCTCTCTTCTGGTGCATAATACAACTAGAAGCTAAAATTATCCCATTCTAATGGTAACGTGGACTAAATTGTCATTCAGCAACATTAAATAACTGAATCAGCTTTTACTTTTAGTAAGCATACATAAGTGGAAAATCACTTTGACTTATTTCAGATGGACTTTTCATTCCCCCCGTTTTTTGTTTACGCTTTTTAAATCAAGCTCTAGATGTATTTGCAATTTTAAATCTTTGCTAGAAATAACTAGAGTTAGCAAAACTAGCTTTTATTGGTTTATACCGTTTAAGCTGATTTCCTGGTAGTGTTTTATGTGTCGACAACCTAACACGAAAATGAGACAAGTATGAATGACGAAATCAGTGGTGCCGCTGACCAAATCTTCTTTGTTGATGGAGTTTCTGTCGCGGTATTTCCGGGGTTGAAGGTATTGTGAGAGACTGCTCAGGTATTGCAATTTAATACGGTAGTGTTTTTATAACAGTGGCGTTCAGATTATCAGTTTAATTATAATTCTTATTACATAAAGGCCTGTATCTATGTGATGCTGATATACGTTATTTATAAATGATAAATAATATTTAGTGTAGTATATATATCACTATTCATAGTGGTATTAAAAACTACATATAGTTGAATCAGTAAACAGATACTGTTTAATAAACCAGTATTTAAATTATTATACTAAATAATTTTTCATTTATTTCATCAAAATCTAGTCGTGTATTTATTTCTAACGACAATTCAACAATATGTCCAGAGTAAGCATAAGAAACGAATTTCTCTCGTTTAGTTTCTTGCATGGAAAATCAAAATGCAAATACTTGTAATATTTGTGGGAATTTATTTGAGCCGATTTCATTAAAAACTCTCTTGAACCACAGAGCAATCTCAGTCTGTACTGCTTTTGCGAACGTATGGAATATGGGTGACGCTGATCTTCTTCATATACAACTTACTTATGACAGCCAACTGACTGAAGTTCAATTATTATTAAATCCTATTGACATGAAGGGTTTTTTCAATAACTTACGAAACGTCTATATTAGCCACCTCATAGTACACAACTAATTTGCTACATACAAGAATTGATCACAATGAAACAATATCTGTATTTAGAAAAGAGAACAGAATACAAAAGGTCCGTCGGAAATAAATGAAAATTAGCATCCCTTACTGTATTCTTTTTATGGGCAGTAAAAATTGCTTTAGAAATTTAGTGTGATATAAACAGTTAATTTATGTTACATTAGCAAGGGACATATGAGAATTCAGTTACCTGAAGCACCTGGAGAGAGAGAGAGAGAGAGAGAGAGAGAGAGAGAGAGAGAGAGAGAGAGAGAGAGAGAGAGAGATTAATTTACCATGAGCTGCTAAAAAATTCTTCGTCCTGAATGGGTTAATCAAAACAGTTTGATAACACTTGAATGGAATTTCATTTAGTCGAAAACAGTTTCTGCAGATTCATGATCAGGTTTAATCTTTTCCCTACCCCCTCAAGCAATTCTGGGGGAACAAAAACGGAAACCGGGTTTTTGGATGAAGAATAACATATTCAAGCACAGGAGAAAGCGTGGGTGAGGTAATATTTGCGCATGTCGATCATCACGAAGCAAAAATGTCAGTAGCAACGGATGACGCATGACGCAGCCTCCTTTGGAAAAGGTGAAGAGATTGAAACCTTCCGTCTCCTTTGGTATTGAGAAAACGTCCTTTGCCTCGGCAGAAGGAAAGAACGGAATGTAAACATTTCCCCTTACAAATCTCAACGAAGATGCCCATAATACAGGATGAAGGAGAAAATGTTGGCAACAAGAAGCATAGTGCCCAACTGACAGCACTCTAATGGAAGACAGCTCAAACTAAATCTTCTAGCTTTATTCTTTTCTCCTGCGGCTCGTATGTGACAAGTATCTATAAACCAGGAGAGAGAGAGAGAGAGAGAGAGAGAGAGAGAGAGAGAGAGAGAGAGAGAGAGAGAGAGCGAGCGAGCGAGCATCACGGGCAAATCCTTCATTTTATGCTGCTCTCCTTCTGTTCTTGATCATAAAGGGTGAGGTTTCTGTAGGGGATGGATTGGCTTAATCAACCCAAAAGAGATAAAGTAAACGGAGAGACTTTTCCATTAGTCTCTCAATGGATATAAGAGGCAGCGGGAAGGAGAGCAGAGGATAAAAGGGTAGTTGGAATAAAGGTAATAGGATGACAGATTAAGGTATTGAAGGTGGGGGAGAGACTGAAATGACAGATTTGAAGCCAAGGCTCCTTTCTTTTCTAAGGTAATTTTTTCGTTTTGTCAAAAGAGAAGAGAGGGAAGAATATTATATTACACAGCAAAAAGGGTAGACGAAAGGTATAAATAAAATGACCGAAGAGATGAAAAACACAAAAAAAAAAAATTTGAAGAAAAAGTCTACTAGAGAAATGAAGAAGCTTATCATCACTATTCAAAAGAACAGTGAAGATGTTTACCGTCGTTATTCACAGGTGGTGTGAAGAAGTTACTCAAATGGAAAGAGAAGCTTTTTTTACTATCATTATTCTCAGGAGAAAAAGTTTACCATCATTATTCACAAGAAGAGAGGAGCAGCCTACCATCATTATTCACAAGAGAGCAGAGAATGGTTATGTCTTCTGAGTGTTTGTTTGCGACAAATATACACGAAAACTATGCGCTATACTGTTAGTATTATTAATTTTGCTGTTATTGTTGCCACAATAGCTACACTTCTGTTGTTACTGCTTTTGGGAAACATTTCCACCTAATTATATATCATCTTATTCGGACTTTTCAAAGCTTCATTTACTCTGGTTCAGACTTTTCAAAGCTTTATTTACTCTGGTACGTATGCATACAATTATTGTCCTAAAAAAATCAAATGTGATACGTTTCCAAATGCCCAACACACGCGCGCGCGCACACACACACACACACACACACACGTGTTTGTATGTATGTATGCATGTATATATCCTAATCTATAGGTCCCATAACGAATTTGGACAAAAACTATATATGAAATTTAACAAAAAAAGCCATGAAGTTTTGCGTAGGTGTTTCATATTCACAGCGCAGTAAATTAAATAAAATGCTTACAGCTGCATTAAATTATAGTACGCTCAGAGCACGAAAAATTAAAACCTAACGTAGTTATATGAATGTCGTTTTCATTTGAAACTACAAACTAAAAATTGTCGTTTATAACGCAACGAAGGAGAAGCAGTAATGATTCTCTCTCTCTCTCTCTCTCTCTCTCTCTCTCTCTCTCTCTCTCTCTCTCTCTATCTCTCTCTCTATTTTATATATATATATATATGTATAAATACAGTATATAATATATATATATATATATATATATATATATATATATATATATATATATATATATATATATATATATATATATATATATATATATATATATATACGAAATTACACGATGGGGTAATGGTTTCTCCAACAAATTTATTCCCAGAATATTGTAAATTGAAGTCAGGAGTACATTTGCATACGTGACACGTATCCCTCAATACCAAACACGTGAATTTATTCACGTTTACACATCTTCCAAGTCAAGCTCATGACACGGGATCCTTCTTCGATCCTTGTTTATGACAAAGGAGTCGTCGCAGTTCTTCCAAGAGGAATTTCCAATATATGACACCTCAATACAAGAGTCGCAATGGTTATCAAAGGTGCGTGTCTGCATCAGGCGTGCCCTGTGCATTTAATACCAGACGGAAACCAGATCTTTGCCAAATAAGAAAAATTATATAAATTCTGTGATTAGGAATAACAAAGTACTGATATCTATGAGACAGTACTCTGTACTTTCATTTGTCAAACTCATTTCAAGTCAAACTTAATATGGAAGTTCAAATGTATTTGTTAAATTTATCTCTAATACAATTAATACACATTCAACATTATTACCGATAATCCTCGTTTATCAATGGACAAAATACCTGTACAAGTCAACCTATTCTATTCTCCCACCTGCGATGCCATTATTCATTTCACCTGCCTGTCTTCCATTTACCTTTGTAACCTTGAGCTACATCGCACATCCTCAACTTCCTACACATTCCTTTTCTTTCAGTTCAATTCTAAACATTCCCTGCGTTCATATATGTCGCATATAACTTTCCAATTTTTACTCTTCAACTTCTTTTACAACTGCTTTATAATAACCACTTGATGCTCACCTTCGTAGCCTAAACCCCCATTGCTGTTAAGGTTCTGCTCAAGCAGAACTTAACACAAACCCACTGAAAAATACTAAGTAATGTCATGAAACTCTAACTATTAGAATCACCTTTAACACCTTACCCCCGACATAAAAGAGAACAAGTACTCGTCTCATCTTTCACTTGGAATCTTTCAAACTTGCAGATACACCTTACACAACCTGGCCAGCATCAGCTTCCATTATGAGCACCATACTAAAGTGCATCATTTGTAACCTGATCAACTTCCTGTTCTTGTACATTCCCCTCCTTTTAACTATCTATCCTTCATCCTCAACAGTAACCTATTTATTTCATAGCTTTGTTATACGTCTGGGTAATAGCTTTCACAATCATTGGTTATGAACAAACACAAGCAATTGAGAGAGAATGTGTTGTAGACAGGAGTTAGAAATTCTAGGCATTCTAGTGCAGACAAGTTGTTGTTCATAAATCTGTCTAAAAATGAAAATCAAAGTTTGTTGTATACCCGTTTATATTCTTAACCCGCACTTTTCCTCATACTTTCACCATTATGTATAAAGGTTCACGACCCCCTCTCGTGTTTAATAATTGTTCAGTCTATTCTTAGCCATTAACAGTCTAAAAACTTTGGGTTCACTTTAGTGCTTATTAAGAATTTTAGCCCTCGATAATTTGCACTTCGATCTAATTACATCTCGTAATGACATGTACCTACCATATAACGTGTTCCAGTTTTCTGAAAATTCTAATTTGCTAATACATCCATTATCTGAGAGCTGCTCCCCGGAAGAAATGCAAGCCAAGTGAAAGACCTAAAAACTACCCTCTGTGTAATGTAGGCTATTAAATTTCGAATTGAAGGTCAATCTATAATAACGATGGAGTCACTCGACGGAGCCTGCAAGTGACTTTCTCCTTAATAAGCGCCAGTTAAGGGAACCTTCTCATAAAAGTATTTTGATACTTCGTGAGTCAAATATTAACAATTATCATAGTAACCTCAGCCGATCTTAAAGACAAAATGAAGAATCCATTACAGGGAGAGAGACTAACATAGTAAGGAAAGCTGTAACTCCCAAAAATATTATAGAATAGTTTTCCCGATAATGAATTGTTGACCATGACTAGAGATGGGCCACTTTTACTTGTTTACAAAACTTGGACACACACACACACACACACACACACACACACACATATATATATATATTATATATATATATATATATATATATATATATATATATATATATATATATATATATATATATATATATATATATATATATATATATATATATATATACACACACACACACACACACACACACATCTCTGAAGTTAACTTTGTAAGTTTCATATATAATACTACTACCTGTACTACACTTTGGTTTAACTTCTCTCGTGGCCCTGCTGTTATATAATGCTACTAATAATTTTGTATTATTATTATCATCATCATCATCATTAATAAGCACAAACACTAAGTGGCAAAATTGACAACAGTGAACGTATTATTTTAATGGGACTACCGAGTATATAATAAATAGGAGGAAAATTCTTTTAATACGAGGACTTGTCTCTTATGTATCAGCCATAGGTTGCTAATTTGACGAACCTGGGCGAAGTCTTATGCGTGACAGTTTCATCTGATGGCTATAAAAATTCATACATGTAAATTTCGTCTAGGTAAAACAATGTCTGCAAAGACATAAAGCTTTATAACTCCTATCGTTGTTGGGAATATATATATATATATATATATAATATATATATATATATATATATATATATATATATATATATATATATATATATATATATATATATATATATATATATATATATATATACACATACAAACACATATATACATACGTATACATATATATACATATGCATATATATACATAAACATACACAGTCACCATAGTCATGGAAGTAAGTTAGCTTAGTTTCAGGTGCCGAATAATTAGCTTTCAGGAAACGAAAGAAAGGTATGAATCTAAAAAGAAGACTATAAATGGGATGAAAACACCAGGCGTACATCCAACTATATTTTAAAGCTGATTACTAAAGAGTCTTCACTCTAACAATACTAAGATGCATTATGCAAACCAAGCGAAAACGTGACTCCGTTTATTAATGCGAAAAAATTTAAATACTGTAATTGTTATTTTACAGCTATTTAGTTCTGTGTACAATGATGTGATGAATCAACAATGTTGGAACAGCAATGGATGAAAAACGACGACACCAATTATTACAGCAATAATAATAATAATAATAATAATAATAATAATAATAATAATAATAATAATAATAATAATAATAATAATAATAAAATCCTTCCAGTCGTTATAAGGCTATGGACATATTAAACGTGTAACTCTTTAGCACTCACTTTGCCTCAAATATGCTGCACGAACACCTACCAATTTTCCCGAGGTTGCTCGATAAAGAAGTCACTTGAACGAGAACAAACCTTCCCACAAACTACAAATGGAAAGATAATGACAGCTACTTTTTTCATTCATGACACACACACACACACACACACACAAGTAGGTATGGGTTTATATTATCACTATTATTATGTAAAAGAGAGAGAGAGAGATACATTAAGCGTGATGCAACAGACAACTATAACCTTTCATCTCCATTAATTTTTTTTCTTTCCTCTCTTTTTATCCTCTAATACTTCTCTCCCTTTCTCGTTATCCGAGGTCACTTCTCTCACTTTCTCATTATCCGAGGTCACTTCTCAATCCAGATTTCCACTCTTCAGTTCAAAAAAAAAAAAAAAACCAAATATTCACAAAATGCCTGGCCGGCAATTTTCCCGGACTCATATCGTGAAATCGCTTGTCTCATATTCGGAGCGGTTCTTACGCTTACAGAATTTCTCTCTCTCTCTCTCTCTCTCTCTCTCTCTCTCTCTCTCTCTCTCTCTCTCTCTCTCTCTCTCTCTCTCGTAAATACTCACAAAACTTAAAAAGAGAAACCCTTTAAAGTAAAAACTTTAAAAAAGGGAGATTATATATTCAAGAAGCCCAAAGATATAACTTCTTAAAATTCAAGCGCGCAAGCACACTCAGAATGTAAACGCCCACAAACCTCACGGCTAGTGTTTAGTACCATCATAACTTCTTAATGACGTTTAAAGATGGAAAGATGGATATTCTGCCGGTAAACTTGTGGAGAATTTCAATCAAGGAAGTTGAATGACCACACAATATCCTTTATAAGCTTAAGCTGACAAAGGTTATTGAGCTATTTTCTGTTTTGTTTTACTCTGTGAGGATATTATTGCACTGTGGGTGCTCTTAGGATAGAACACAGAAAATCGTAGTATTTTATTTGGAATGGAAAATTGAAAACTAAATGAAAACTACATAATAAAAGTCAATTAAAGTACTTGGTTGAGAATTAGACTGTAATTAAAAAGATGGAAGAAAGAAGAAGTTAAATTTAATGGTTGGAAAAGATAATAAGGAAGACTGCATTGCTCTCTTAAATACTGATGGACATCGGATACTTGCATAGGAAGAACTTCCTTCCCTTTTTACTTAAAAAAAATAAGATTGAGTGCTTGAAACCAGACTTTTTATATTCTCAAAATAACAAAAACAACTTTGAGGCTAAATTGCGTGCAGTCTTACCTACTTAACCCAGTGGTAACTATTTGTTTACAGAATTAAACTGAGACATACTCTTTATTTCGAATGCCTCATTAACATTATCACTAACTTCAGAGTTCTGTTTAAGTAAGGAATGCCTACAGAATCTTAAATATTGCGTTTTATTTAATTTTTCCTAAGAGGTTTCAAAACTTCATAATTCTGAAAAGCCTCTATCAGTTCTGGGTGATATTTAGGGAAGGTAAAATGAATTTTTGTGAAAATTAGTATTTCTGCAGGCCCTTAGTGCACAGAATAACGCAGCAGCTTTAACACAATCTTTAGCAGTCAGGTAAAGGCAATCAGCGGTAGGAAGCATCGTTAAATGAGCTCTCTTGTGTGAAAATTACCGAATTCCTCTGGATTCAAGATTCCAGCCATTATTTACCCCGTGGCTATTCAGTAGAGAAGACATGCTTCAAAATTGTTCCAAACTGGTGAATTGTTGAGTTAGTGTGCAGAAATCTACCTTTATTCTTATTGCAGTATCTCGCTGTTTTACGAGAAATCCATATGGTTTGGCTTTCCCCGGCATGGTATAATGATAAATTCTTCAAATTTATGTGCATAAGCACGCACTGCCACATACAGACACTTACTATAGGCCCCATATATATATACATACAAATGTATATATATGTATCTATGTACGTATGTTGTATGTGCATTAAAGTATATATATGTATTTTAGTCCCTATTTACATGTATCTACGTAAGTTTTTTTAAAATAAAGTATGTAAGTAAAACAGGTGTATGTTAAATATTTGCAACTGTATACATGGTGTTGTCTATCTCAAATTATAGCTTAAAACATTTTGTAAATATGTTTATATCACCAAAAAATGATTCCATGAATTAGTTTACACTCTCTCTCTCTCTCTCTCTCTCTCTCTCTCTCTCTCTCTCTCTCTCTCTCTCTCTCTCTCTCTCTCTCTCCGACACGCCAACTACAGTAAATAATTACTAAAACAATGTTCTAATACCTGAACGACAGATAGGAAATTGAATGAGACTAAGTCTGACGGAATCATTCAAAGGTTTGATGACACATTAAAGGAATTGTGCGTAAAGATGCCTCTTGGATATAATGCAGTGTATGAAAAAAGTTTACGTTTTGTAACGACACGAGAGAGAGAGAGAGAGAGAGAGAGAGAGAGAGAGAGAGAGAGAGAGAGAGAGAGAGAGAGAGAGAGAGAGAGAGAGAAAATATCTCTTGAATACGGACTCGACGGCTCTTCCAAGATGTCATGGCACCATTCCGTTAATATTCACAATAACAGCTTCCTCCAAATCCCTATGCAGTGGTTACATCTGTAGAGATATATATTATACCTGAGTTCGCAAAATGCGCTTTCTATACTCTGCTTGTTCCTTGAGCGGAATTGTAAAGAAAAAAAGATTATGTAAACACATCCGTAAAGAAAAAACATATCTACACTCATCTTCCATTCATATTTCATCACCTTTTAATTCTGTTTGTTACGTGATTACACTATATTATAGTCTAGTCAATCATGTACTATGTACTATATACTATACTGTGGTACTATAGAATAGTATAGATAGATTACTATATATCATTCAAGAATTTTAGACTTAACTCCCGCTGTCTCCTATAATGGGAAATCCTGAAAGTTGCTTATGAAGATGGCCATTCCAAGGATTGTTCTGAGAAGGTTCATATGTTTGAAATGCAACGTCTTCGCAACGTTTATGCAGTTAAACACGTAACTACACTCGTTTACACATACCACAAAACGTGAACGACAGGAATGGCAGATATCATCACTGATAACCTAGAAAAACCCACACGTTTTCTCTCATATGGACATACAGATATACTTTGCTATTCAATGAATTTTGGATAAACCTATAACTGGACCAAGAGCAGGGACAGGAATTTGGAGCAGGAGATTGGAATAGACGGCGGGGTATCATCTTTTCAAGGAATTTTACATTATTCCAGAAGGCTACAATACAAATGGATAAGACCACGCCATGAAACAACCATTTGTTATGCCATTTCTCTTCGTCTCACAGGTTTCCTTTCTGGAGATTCCAAGGCAACAAAAGCAAGCGAAAGCTTTTCTTTTCTCAACAATAATAATGATTGCATATTTCGTAAACATACAAATCCAAACTAAGTGTAATTGATAGCAAGCCTCGGTGCATCTATCTTGACTTTTGAGAGTAACATGAAATGGATGATGAGAAATTACTAAAGACGCTCTAGATTAATAGCTAAATGGTAATAACAGCAGGTCCCATCTTTGCTGGCTACCTATGTTTTCACATTTCTCATACCTCATGTGTAATAGATACTGTCTAGGTTTGTTAAGGGAATAATTACAGACATCAGCTGCGATCATACCTGCAGCTTTGTTTGTGAAGGCGAAAAGAATAGTATTGAAGGGAAGGAAAGAGAGATACCTACCATAAAGAATACAAAATGAGAGAATTCGAATGCAGTATAGATAAAAGTATACTAATGCCTATAAATCTAATAGTTTTCATTGTACAGTACAAGAACTGTGCATAGAAAATCATTTGTAGTGAAATAAATATTTTAAAAGGTGCAGAATGGTTGTTATCCATTCTTCGAAAAATAATGAACAATAAAAAAGGGAAGAATAGCTTTAAGGCAGACTGCAAAGTGAATGAATTTTGTATGTGACCTGGCAAAAAGAAGTTTCTTAGGTTAAATAATATGTTATAAGTTAAAACGATGACTACCACTGCGTAAACTGGACCGATGCTGCACATTTTTGACCGCTGTAATCGTATTGTGGGAATAGGGGAGTTGGTCACACTACATTTTTTTGCACACTACATTTTCCATAAAAAATACATGTACACACATTTAGCAGCTCCCCTACCCTCGGTGAGGAAAAAGAGAATTTGTCCATCATACCTACATTTACCCAACGCTGGAAATTTCTAACCTTCTGCGCTAAAATTCAATTAAATGCTTTCCATGAAAGCCACTATGGCAACAGCCAAATGCCACAGGAATCCTACCTTGGGAAAAACATTTACTCATAACATCTGACCTTCATCAACAAAAATATTTAACTTTTTGCATAAATAATCAATTCAGTACTTTACATGAAAGCTTTCCCGGTTACAATCAGAAGTGACGACACTTCTACCATGGAAAACGAACATTCTCTTGTTACACCGGCCTTTTCAAAACAAAAGCGCGCAACACGCTGCATTTGCTCGTCAAACCGACATTACTCTCAATTTGCATATAAATACCTGACAGCATTAATACCCTTGCGCAAATGCGTGCTCGTTGCCATTTACCCACAAACATGAACAACTTCTCATCTTTCGCTGAGAAGAAATAAACTTGCGAAAATCATCTACAGTGATATGCTTACGTTAACTCTAAAAACTGATCTAAGAAAACGGCAGGTTTCTGCCGTCATTTGCAAGAGCTCTTTTCTCTCTCTTTCGAGTCTTGGTACTCCTAACAAAGAAACGGCAGAAGGCTGTTACTAATTAGTCCGATAATGATGCCAGGTAGCCCGGTATTACTAACCCTGATTACTTCCTTGAATCTTTCCTGATATACTTTTGTCTGTCGAAATAACAGATACGTAGGAGCAACTTCCTACTGGCTCAGACAGAATTTTGGAATACAGGGGTCTCTCTCTTTTCGGCTTTAAACTGACACAAGCTAAGTTTTCTTTTACAGAACGTACGTTTACATGAAATAAATAAAAATATATCGCTACCAGCAAGAAATATCAGTCAGATAGCACGTGTAACAGGCACCAGACGTAACTTTGACGGAATATGGGTATGGCTGTGAAATCTCTTTGAAGAAAATCATAATCTATTCTATATAACGATAGAATCTGTATGTCCGTATATCCCAATGTCAGGTAATTTCATCTTAGAATATAAATAAAAACAAATTGTAATTATGCAAAGTACAGAAATTATCTATATGGAGTGATTTTACGATATTAAACATTTCCACACATTTTAAATTTCTTAGAAAATGGTCTAAAATGCTTTTTTATGTGCAACTATGATTTCTCTCTGAATACTGATATGCTCACAAAACCTTTCCGGCAGTTTTCCAGGCCACTTTATAAAACACAAGGTGTATAAAGTTCATGCGGAACTGAAAGACATTATAAATGAAGCTCGAAGGAACAAACACAAAAATACTGCAAATGAGAATAAAAGTAAAATAAGTGTCAGAGGCAATTAATGGCATAATCATCTGAGAACATTAAAATAACAAAAAATAGTACAAGTGACAGATCTCTTGACAATCTCGTATTTACTTGATTTGCCGCAAATTCAGTACACAACATGTGCACAGTTATCATGACATCATACACCCTGTA
The DNA here is from genome assembly GCF_040412425.1 of Macrobrachium rosenbergii. Taxonomy (NCBI): domain Eukaryota; kingdom Metazoa; phylum Arthropoda; class Malacostraca; order Decapoda; family Palaemonidae; genus Macrobrachium; species Macrobrachium rosenbergii. The sequence continues at coordinate 18,186,621 of NC_089745.1, forward strand.
CTTCCCACGTAAAGACACTAAAACAATCTTGAGGAGAAATAACGATGTACGGTACTGAAAAATGTTAGAAAAATAATGTTAGAATTATAGAAAAGGCAGGAAAATCTGTTCTTAGGTAGTTCTAATGCAATCCGGAGTGTGGGAACATAGCCTTTTAGAGGTCGTCATACTGGGTTGGGTAGAGATACAATACTTTTTCCGCAACATAACTAGAGTTTTTAACACCAGTAAAGAATTTGTAAAACTTCAACACTTTTTTGGATTATCTGTATTTAAGAGGTTACACTCGTCAGAGGGCTGCACATATGCATTTTTTACGTAATTTTGAATAGATCCTGTTTGAGAGAGAGAGAGAGAGAGAGAGAGAGAGAGAGAGAGAGAGAGAGAGGTGACAAAAGTAAATACTGAGATTAGCATGGGTAACATCTCTCTCTCTCTCTCTCTCTCTCTCTCTCTCTCTCTCTCTCTCTCTCTCTCTCTCCCCAATAAAACTGTTACCATCTCACATAATTTTGCAGCAAAATGAGAGCTTCCAAAGGAAGGGTACTTTACTGTAAAACTTCCAACTGTAAACCGTATATCCAACACCATGATTGGAATTCATATTATCTGTACAGATGAAATCAGAACCCATGCTGTCCAGAATGTTTCAGTGAGATTTGATGAACCTTCTTCGATTCAATTTTTAATTTAACTGGAATAGCATCCAGACAAGCTTCATGCAACAAAGAATATTACAAGACTACAATCATCAAATATATACATATATAACTTGATACTGGCTCACGAGGGTAGACACATCACCGATCCCTGCGCTTTCATAACGAAATTCAATACAGTAAGATAAATATAATACTCGAGTGATCTGTGTCTACTACTCATACTTTATTTCTTTATGTCTAAATGAAAGACAATTGGGAAGGGATTTCCGAAAATGGAAGGTCATTTGACTCAGTCTTAAAAAAAAAAAAAAAAATCTTATTCCCTTTATTTCTCATCGACAAACTTCATGGCAACATCCTTATATTCCTATTATTTCATTTCAAAGCATTTATTTTTCTATGGCTAGTAAAAGCAAACTGAATGCGATGTTTAATTATGACCGTATTCACACAAAAAGACTCCTTTTGTAACGCGCGGCTTTGCCACACCACATTATTTTCCCTTTTCCTCTTTCCCGTCAGTTCCCTCTTCTTTCTCTCCAACAACTGCCTATTCCCTTCCCCAGTGAAATAATTCTCACCATTCGAATACCTATCCTCCTATGGCCCTTTCCAGCTACGTTATCCTCACAGATCTCCAAAGTCAATCTCTTATCTGCCTCCAACCTTGGCTCCCCATCTAGCACCAGGGCCAATCTCTTTCTTTTATTTTCACAGTTTTTTATTTATTTTTTTTTTTGTCGAATCTTGCCGTTGCGCTGCCCTAGGAAATGAAGATGGTCGTTCCATCGCGCGCGCGCGCGCACACACACACACACACACACACACACACACACACACACACACACACACACACACACACACACACACACACACACACACGTTCATGTTTCTTATGAATCACCGTATACTGTGTGCGAAATATAGTAATTTTCTATTTCAATATTGACTCTTCTTGCATCTTATTTTTCTTTACTTTTGTTTACTCAAGTTGACATGTTACATTCATCAACCTTGGTTCAAAGTACAGCTCACTGTTTTAACCGTTGTATAGTGAACCCCAATTCATATATAGTATACACACGTACGCAGTGGTTTAGTCTACAGAAACCAGGTAGCCTTAGCAGTAGACCTTGGATAAGGGAAATTGACCCCTGATTGGCGGTTAAGTTTCTTTTCTCCTTGTCAGTGTCATCCATTCTTCCATTTTAGTGAGATGACAAATTCAAATACCTGTAATGTCACTTCTCTGGGCGTTTGGATATCTCTAAGCAGACAGTACATGTAATTTGAAATCTATATGTCGTGTGTTCCTATTACAAAACAGAAAATGAATGTAGTTTTAAGAAACTTCTGTTGTTGGGTGTGGGTGTGCATGTGATACAGAAATGTGATGTTTGGCGGTTGATATGTTCAAGGATAAAAAACTGGATGTTAGGCAGCTCATACAATCAAAAGGAAGAAGGCAATGTTCATGTATAGCCAAGAAATGAAGGGCAAGGAAGAAGGCAGCTTTGTAAATGCGTTGGTGGCAAATTATGCGAGCGAGGATAAGAGCATTCAAATATTTGTAATAATAGTACTTGGCCCAGTAATAAAAAAATAATACACGCATATATGTGTGTATATATATATATATATATATATATATATATATATATATATATATATATATATATATATATATATATATATATATATATATATAAATCGGATGAAACACACTCAAGTTTCACCTAAAGCTCATCACACCAGCAATCTATACCAGATACATGAGAAACAACTCATCATATTAAATAAAATGTGGCCTCCCTCTTTAATATGTCCCCGGTAGCCCCCATTAAAATAATACGTTGACTTGCAAGTTTTGCCTCTTAGAGTTGGTGCTTATTAATGGTAACGATCATAATATTAGTCAATTATTAGTAGCATTAGATATTAGCAGGGTCACATGAGAAGTTAAACCAAAGTATATCAGTGTTGTTTACTAATCTTACATAAATGTCAACTTTAGATATAGAAGTTTCTTAGTGCAAAAAATTTAAATAGAAAGCGGTTTCCTGGTGTAGTAAAAAGCCATATAAGTGACCCATCGCTAGTCATGATCAACAATTCATTATCGAGATAACCATTATATCATATTTTTGACGGTTATAATTTTCTGTAGTTTTTTAGTCTCTCTCTCTCAGTTAAGGACTTTTTAGTCTCTCTCAGTTAAGGACTCTTTACTTTGTCCTTAAGATCGGCTGAGGTTATTACTATAATAATTGTTAACATTTGACTTACAACGTATCAATATATTTTTATGTGAAGGTTGCTTTAACTGTCAGCGATTTTTTTTCGTTGCCGTTGAGAATGGCTCTTATTAAGGAGACAGCCATTAGAAGGCTTCGTCGAGTGTCACCATCGGCATACACTTACCTTTAATCTGAAATTTAATAGCCTCCATTAAAGAGAGGGTAATTTTCAGGTCTTTCACTTGGCTTGCGTTTCTTCCGGGGAGCAGCTCTTAGATAATGGATGGATTAGCAAATTGGACTTTTCAGAAAACTCGAATACGTTATTATGGTAGGTACATGTCATTACGAGATGTAATTAGATTGAAGAGCAAATTATCGAAGGCTAAAATACTTAATAAGCGCTAGTGTGAACCCAAAACTTTTAGGCAGTTAATGACTAAGAATAGATTGCGCAATTATTAAACAGGGGAGGGGATTGTAAACCTTTATAAATAATAATTGGGAAAGTATGAGGAAAAGGTGCGCGTTAAGAAAATGAACGGATATTCAGCACATTTAGATTCTCATTATTAAGTCGATGTATGAATACAACTCACTTGCATTCGAAGTGTCTAGAATTTCCGAACCTGACTAGAACACATTTTCTTTCAATTGCTTGTGCGTATGTTTGTTCATGTCTTTTCATTAAAAATGTAGAAAAAATAGGAATTCAAAGATAACTAATGATCATGAAAGCTTTTATCCAGATATATGGAAAAAACTTGAAATTAAAGAATAAGTAATTATTGGGTATGAAGATATGGACAAGAATAAGGAGTTGATTAGATTGCGAATGGTTTGATTTAGTATGGTGCTCTTAGTGGATGCTGAGGCTGGCCAGGTTGTGTGAGGTAGATCTGGAGGGATGAAAGATTCCAAAGGAAGGCTGAAACGAGTAACTTCTCTTTTATAAGGGTAAAGTGATAGATGTGATTCTATGAATTGTAGTTGCAAGAAATTACTTATTACTTTTCGGGAGGTCTATGTTATCGCTTTGCTTAAGAAAGTAAGGCAGGTAATGCTGGGTAGAGCAGGGTGGGTTGAGGCTAGGAAGTTGTGCATCAAAAAGTTAAGTATACCTTAGTTTTACCAGACCACTGAGTTGATTAACAGCTCTCCTAGAGAGGGCTGGCCCGAAGGATTAGACCATTTTACGTGGCTAAGAACCAGTTGGTTACCCAGCAACGGGACCTACATTATAGTGAGAAATGAATTTCTATCACCAGAAATAAATTCCTCTAATTCTTCATTAGCCCGCCGGAGACTCGAACTCGGCCCTGGCGAGTGTTAGCCGACAACTCTACCGACTCTCCCAACGAGGAACTGGTGTGCATCAAGCGGTATTATGAAGCAGCTATAAAAGAAATTTAAAAGTAAATAAAGAAAAGTTATCTGCGACATGTGCATACACAGGGAATGTCTAGAAAAGAATTGAAAGAGAAGGAATGTGTAGGGAGTTGAGAATGTGCGATGTAGATCAAGGTTACAAAGGAAAATGGAAGCCAGGCAGGTGAAATGAATATTGGCAGGCAGGTGAAATAAAGTTGATTTGTGAATGAGGTATTTGGGAGAAAATGAAATGGAAAACGTTATAATGTATTTAGATAATCGTTTTGTTACAGAATGGGGTAAAGTTGGCTGTTGAATATCTGATGAAATTAAAATGATTTTGGTTATATAAAACAAATAGAATAAATGTAAAGACCGATTGCTGAACCAGCTGTTTAAATAGAAGTGAATTGTGAATGAGGGCAGTCAATGAAAGGGTAAAAATTGAGGGACCATTGATATAATCAGTTTGCTTAATATATGAGGTAAGTTGTGTTGAATATGTGATGAGTTTATGATTTTGGTTAATGCATAAAAGTTAGAATAGAAGAAAAGACCGTTATTGAAAAGTGTTTAAATCAAGTATTGCGAGTGTGGGCAGTCGATGGTAAAAGTGTATAAGCATTTATATAGAGGGACGCCTATGATAATATCAGTAATATTAGAAATAAATTTACATACTTTTTACATTGGGGTATGATATATGTTGAAGACTGTTATATATATATATATATATATATATATATATATATATATATATATATATATATATATATATATATATATATATATATATATATATATATATATATATATATATATATATATATATATATATATATGAAGTTTGGATGCTTTCTGTTAAGAACTTTAACTTAATATTTCCATGTTCGAAAGATGAGGTTCTAGGAAAATTGATAGCCTGACTGATGTCTTACCCAAACAAATACAAATTTGTTTTTCTAATAATTCTCGTTCCCGTCGCTACAATTCGGCCTTGTCCTAGCCGGAGCCTAGTTCAAGATTGTTTTAGTGACCACTTTCTCCTTGGGATGATTGGTTCATTCCGCTTTGGCCTTATGAACGTGTCTTTCCACTTCTGTCCAGACAATAGAGAGAACCATTTGTATGACGAGAGAGAGAGAGAGAGAGAGAGAGAGAGAGAGAGAGAGAGAGAGAGAGAGAGAGAGAGAGAGTTTGTCTTTGTATATTATTCCCATGTACATACATGTATATGATTTTGTTGAGAGATTTAAGTATATGCCTATAACAGTACATGTTTTTCTCATCGTCCTGCACAGACTGAAATGTGGTTTTAAGTATGTTCGTTTTATTGTTGTTCAGTTCAACCTAAGTTTACCCAAATTAAGATTTTAAGCTTGTATCAATTTTCTACGTTGTCATTAACATGTCTTGATATGAAATTGTGATGCAAATTTTATAGTAATTATATTTTTCATTTGAACGGATTTTTCTTATTATATTGTTTCAATATTTTTGTCAAAGTAGACCCTTTAACATTACTAATAGGTCAGCGTTGATTAAGTTTGTATGTTGCCATTTTCTGTTTTTAGTTTTCAGTAAAGGAAAACTATTGTGCCGGCTTTGTCTGTCCGTCCGCACTTTAATCTGTCCGCACTTTTTCTGCCCGCCCCAGATCATAAAAACTACTGAGGCTAGGGGGCTGCAAATTGCTGTGTTGATCATCCACCCTCCAATCATTAAACATACCAATTGCAGCCCTCTAGCCTCAGTAGTTTTTTTTTTTTTTTATTTTATTTAAGGATAAATTTAGTCATAATCGTGCTTCTGGCAACGTATAGGGTAAGCCACCAACGGGCCGTGGTTAAAGTTTCATGGGCCGCAGCTCATACAGCATTATACCGAGACCACCGAAAGATAGATCTATTTTCGGCTACCTTGATTTATTCGCTGTAGCGGCTGAACAGAAAACTCGATTGCTCCGAAGAAATTTCGGCGCATTTTTTACCTTGTTTAATGGTGGTAATGTTATTGTGGTCATCATAGCTGTTGTCATTCTTTTATTGTTCCTTGTGTTTATTTTTACTGTATGTTTGTTGAAGTATTTATGAATATTTTTTTCAACACTTAGTTATGATATTTCAGTGCCACACGCATTATCTGGTGATATTTTTCCTCTTATCAGCTCTGTGATTCCATCCCAAATGATGGAAGTTTCCATCTTTTCCTTTGACAAAATTATCATCATAAAGCATCTTGTCTCCCACCTGCATGATGGAGGTTTCACTGCTTTCCGTACCCAAATTCTCATTATAAAACCATGCAACAGCGATGTTTAAATCCTGATATTATAATTCGGGAGGAAAACTTTCTTTTTTACATCAGGCTAATGTCATTGTGTTTTACTAAATATAACGTTAGTGTTCGGTGTAATCTGAAAAAACTTTTTTTTTCATCTTTCTTGTTGTCTTCGCTCGAGAAAACAGTTATTTTTACGTACTATTAATACTGATAATAGCTTGCCTGAGACGCATTGACGGAACAAAGGCTTGATTAATTTTGAAAGAAAATAATTTTTTATTATACTGAGATTTTCTACTTGATCCCTAGACTCAAAAACTCTTGTTATCTGTTCTTTAAAATGTGGACCTGCTTTGCGTAGTCTCCCTCATATGTTTCAGCGCTCTCAAGCCATGTTCTCTAACGTACTGAATATGAAAAAAAAACAATCAAAACACAAAACTTTCATTTTCTCTCTCTATTTCTTTTTTATTTCTTAAACTCTCTCTGGAGTTATTATTCAATGCTAATAAACATAAAAGGAATTGAGCCTAGGACCTTTTATGCATCTGTTAACAATATTTTTGATGAATTATTTTTATCCTGAAATGGAGGAGAAAAAAAGCCTTCGTTGTCAAACCATTTTATTTTTGGCAGAAGAAACATTGTAAGTCTAAAATGCTTTTTCCATAAAAATGGGAAGTTTAACATGAACAAAATCATGTGGGATAACAAAAAGTGTAGAAAGAGGTATTTAATTGGTATTTTCATTACAATTTGCCTTTCAAAACAAAAATCATTTCTCTGGTATGAATGTGTTTGTGGATACTCATGTGTAAGATATGTGGATGTTTGAGACAAGCATATGCCATTTCATCTGGGAATCTGAAGAAACCTTTCTTCACCATAAGTTCTTCTGGCCCATGATAATCGTATGAATATAGTCATGTTACAAACGTCCTTTATCTCAATCATCCGTTTTTCCAATTTAGTTGTAAAGTATTCTTCTTTTGTAAGCAATCAACTTGAGCTTTTAAATAGGACAGTTCAAAGTAGTAGTTTTATTATCCTTAAGATGGCAGTTATGGTTTACGTAGTATCCTGGAAGTTTCCTTCTCATTTTTTAATAAAGTGAAAGGGAAATTGTTCACATTCCATTGATAGTAAAACTGAAAGTAGTCATCAGTAAATACTAAAAAAATTTCATTCCTGTTGTTGTTGTAAAAGTGGTTTAGGATCCTTTTTTCTTCTTAACAAAAAATAAAAACTGATTTAGAGGTTTGAGGAACTATGAGAGAAAAACTAATTCTCCTGAAAATAATTAGGCTATATTTGCTTCTTGTGACTATGTTATCCATTTCCTCTGGAATTTTAAACTGGTCCAAACTGACAACAGGATTTAAAGCGTTCACATTCTCAGTTGAAGACTCTTAAGTTTGAAAAACGAGATCCGTCCAAAAATTTTTAGCATAAGTTCTAATGAATATCCTCTAATTTTGGAAAGATAATCTTTACGAAGAACAAACACAGCCAGTGACTGAAGCCTGGTGAAACCGAGCTAAAGATGGACCAAAAAGACGTTTATTTTCATCTGCTCCAGTTAACGCGTTACAGGAGGGATTTCTGTGAAACATCCTGGGGAATTGCTGATGATGGGGCAGGTGAGCGTTGAACCTGCTGCTATCAGTCAATGCAATCCATGGATTATTTTTCTGTCATCTCGTACCAAGACAATCCATGGTTTGAAAACAAACCTTCAAAGGATATTTACTTGACTGCTGCAATAATACAGGCGAATAGTTTGGTGCCACGGGACAATTTCTTTTGCAAAACCTAGTTTTTAATGGCACTCATTTCACTCTGATGTACATGCTGTTGCAGTGCTGCATCATAGTAGATTTTAAGAAAAAGGCAAGCAAAACTTCTAATGGGCAGCCAATGTCAGGAAGCTTAATCTGATATTTTTATTTCTTTTCGAGTTTGGTTTTCTTTCGCCTCCAAAATCAGGATGAAGGGGGCGAGGTCTCATTTTCTCTTGGCAACCTTCTTATTCTTTTTCAAAATCGTAAAATCATCCAGTGACTCATCGACCCTATTGAGTTATTTTAATGCAACAGTTAAACCCATCTGTTTAAACAGGTAGTGGGTCTTTTAACAAAGACAAGACCTTTTGACTGTATGTTGGATTCATGATGAACCCTCTGTGCAGAAAATTTCCAAATAAAAAAATAGCTTTGGGGTATGTACTTGAAAACAAAAACCAAGTCTTCTGTACAAGAAAAAAATCAATTTTTCCCCCAGACACTGTTGTTCAAAAAAAATCCCTCTGGGATTTGTCATGAGCAATCTCCTGCTTCCTGGATGTTGTTGACCTTCCTGTCTGAAAATGAGCTTGGTCTCTGCATAAAAATCTATCTTATACTACTTTATGTTTTTTTTTTCACTTCAAAAAATTATCCTGAAAATATGCATAAAAGATATGTTATGAATATCCATGATAGTAATTACAAAAAGTAACAACAAAAACCTAAATATGATGATTAATTAGACTCTAAAAAGATTCATCTTACACTTCAACCCTACCCTTTTTCTTTTACCACTGAATATGAAAAAGTATCCCCTAGTAAGTAAACAATTCATTTAAACAGCTTTCACCTTTTTTCTTTATAAACACTTAACTTTCATTGAGGAGAGTTGGCTTAAAAGTTGTCATTTGGATTTCACATATTTAACCTTAACTTTCAAAAACATTCCAAGTTTATCATCCAATAATGTAGAAAGAGGATGAAGACTGGTCTAACTTACCTTCCTTTCTCTTCATTTATTTGTGGAAAATTCTTACATACTAACATTATCTGAAATAATTGTGTCCAGATATCCTCATGAATCTATTCATGATAATCGATTTTGAACATAGTCATCCTTAAACGTAGCATCCGCATCATCCTTTTTAAAATTTCCATTGTAAAGTGTAAACCTTAATCTTGCTCTTTTAAATTTTAGTTCAAAGTAGTAATTTCTTCCACTTGCAAATTTCTTTTTCTTATCCCCACCCAGTATTGCATCTCCCTTAAACATCAGTCATTCCAACCTCCATTCACGACCCATCCTCACCCATAAGTTTGTAAAATTAGTTCTGAAATCCTTTCTCACAAAAATAAAAACTGATTTAGAGGTTTGAGGAACTATCATCCCATCCATGAAGACATGTTATCCCTTTCGGATTTTAAACTGGTAAACTGACAGAAGCTTTAGACATCCTTGTCTCTTAAGTTCTGTTTTACTTTAAACCAGTCAATCTCCAGATTGAAAAAACAGAAGTAGAAAGGGAAACCGAGTAAAGAGCTTTATTTTCATAATTTTGTCCAGCAGGGATTTTGTGTGGGATGATATTCTTTGGAACAATGTACATCCAGTAATCAAGGACCTCGTGTAAACAATTTCAATCTGACAAACAATAACCTTCGGATATTTACTCTGCTGAACTAATACAGGCGAATAGTTTGGTGCCAACAGACAATTTCTTTTGCAAAACCTTTTTTTGCCTCA
>NC_089745.1:18199201-18266701 GCF_040412425.1 Macrobrachium rosenbergii
CACAGTTGCTGAAGAAGTACAAAAAAACAGAATTCTTAATAATGGCAATGACAGTAATTATAAGGAGAATAATAGTAAAAAAAATATTAAAAATAATTAATAATACAGATTGCAGACGATTAATTTCCATGACATTGCATCAGGCATTGCATTGAGAAACATGAAAAACTCGGGTTTGTTTTCATATTATAATAAAGACATTCCCCATCTGCTTAAATGTTCTGATGTTAATACGGTACTTAAGAAAAATATGCAATGACAGAAAAATGCTGATTAAGAACTTTCCTCATAATGGCAAAGACTGTGTTACCCATGTTTTTCATGTGACAAATTCTGTTGGCCACATGGTATATCACCGGAAAATAAAATTGAAAAGCATGAAAAATATATAAGATTTGCTATGTATAACTTTGTTCTGAATAACCCTTATCATTATCTTCTCGCTGACAACGCCTGTTTAGTTGTTTATGGTAGAAAACAATTTATGCGCCAGTTTATGGCAGAAAACAATTTATGCGCTAGTTTTCTTTGTGGGCGCTACTCTTTTCCAAAACGAAAATTTTGGAATAAGAATAGAATAACTCTCTCTCTCTCTCTCTCTCTCTCTCTCTCTCTCTCTCTCTCTCTCTCTCTCTCTCTCTCTCTCTCTAACAGTTTCTATAGGAGTACTGATATTAGAAAGCTCATTGATTACAAACCTCACCTTAAATGAAATAAGGACAGAAAAGACTAATGGAGGGTAGATGAGAGGAAGATGACATCAATGTAGGACTAATTACTCCATTCGGCAGGTTAGAGAGAGAGAGAGAGAGAGAGAGAGAGAGAGAGAGAGAGAGAGAGAGAGAGAGAGAGAGAGAGAGAGAGTGAGCGAGCCTGTACAGGGGAAAGGTGGTCGCAGATAAAGGCTAAAGGATGAAAGATGTAATTAGATTCTGCGCGCTTTTCACTTGAAAGAATCTACCTGGGACGCTCAGCCGACGCGAAATAGCAGGTAATATGTTTACAGTGACGCTCTCCGCTCCCGGAGATTGTGAGGTATTTTGATAATGATGATAACAAGCCCACATAAAAATTGGTGGAGAATGTAAAATTACCATCAGCCATCTCTTATCAGTTTTATAGGTGATTTATTCAAGTTGCGACTAAATGAATGATCTAATCTTGTCATTGAATCATTGGTGCAAATGCTTTTTCGTTGAGCACACTGACTTGAGTCTCCCTTCATAGTGTATTTGTTACTTGAATTATTTATCTTATGTGCTTTTCTTTGTTATTTTCGTTCATAGCTTATTCTTTGCTTCATCTGTACTGAGCTGTTTTCCTTTTGGGGTCCATGGGCTTTGCAGCATTTGCCTTTTCCAACTTGGTTTGTAGTAAAGTGATAAAGAAAACAGATAAATTATGGGTGTACTTACACCCTATTGCTGCCGTTATGATCACATTTTGTCGTGGCTGTAAAACCAAATCTTGCCACATTTTGATACATTGGATCGGTATAATTGCTTGAGCTTGCCATAGTTATGTTCGTTTCCTTGTTACTACTGGTCATGGAGGTGAATACATTTGTTTATATACTTCTTTCTGCAGGCAGGATTCACGAGAAGAGAACTCCTGTTGGAGTTAAATTTGGTGGTAGACTTTGGTTAGTTCCTTTCCTGATTTATTAAAATGTGCATTCTTTCAAAGTTTCATAGTTTCGAAATTGGCTTGATACCGAATGTCTTGCGAGTTCCGCACATTTTCTGCACTTTATAAAATGCTTATTTCGTAGACTGGGAAGATCCCGTTGTCCTATCATAGTTTTTTATTGGCATAATCAGCGTAACACATAGCGTATGAAAAGAAAATACATCTCTTAAAAGACTGAACCAGTATGCTAGTCAATAATTGTTTATGACATTTTGACCTATTTGGGTGGCCATGATTATTAGGTCTTCAGAGATGATGGGCAAGAAGAAATGAGACTTTCGCAATTTTCTTTGATTGCTTTCAATTTCAGTTTGAAACTTTTTACAGATTTTCCCCAGAACACTGGTGACAGCGAAAATTATCAGCAAATAGATATAGATGTGGTTTATAAGTTGCTGGTTGTGGTAGTTATTATGACTATGATGAGTCTCTCTCTCTCTCTCTCTCTCTCTCTCTCTCTCTCTCTCTCTCTCTCTCTCTCTCTCTCTCTCTCTATATATATATATATATATATATATATATATATATATATATTATATGTAAATCTATAAATCTATATATATATATATATATAATATAGAAATGGATGTATATATATATATGTGTGTATGTATATATGTGTGTGTATGCTTCAGCATAACTGAAACGCATTGAGCAATTTCAACCAAACTTGTTATACATATGACTTACTGTCTTGAAAAGCATACTGTGGGGTGAGACATCACTAGCACCAAAGGCACCAAAGGGGGTGGGGGTGGGAAAGGCTTCCCGAAACGGGCTGGTTCTGCCAATAGACTTAGTATATAATAAACTCTACGAATTTTTCGTACCTCATTTCAGTATACATATGACATACTATCTGGAAAAGAATAATGTGGAGGAGGGGGTGGCGGGTAAAGACATCACTGACACCAAATGGCGTGGTGGAGGGAAGGAGGTGACATGTAAAAATAACCGAAAATGACAGATATTAATGTCTCATCCATAGTTTTCGAGATCGCGGAGATGAATGGTGACACTTCCGATGGCTTTTAAGTCCAAGTTCAGCGCCAATAGGAGAGGGGGTGAGAAGGGGGGGGGATAAAATGTCAGAAATGGCAGATATTAATGTCTAATCCATAGTTTTCGAGATTGCTGAGGTGAATAGTAACACTTCCGATGCCCTTTCAGTCCAAGTTCAACCCCGATAGGAATGGGGGGCGAGAACGGGTTAGATATAAAATGTCAAAAATGCTGGGCAATGTAACTGAAGCAACTATCTTATCAGGAAAGGGAGAGAGTGAGAGAGAGAGAGAGGAAGTGAGAGGGATCGAGGGGGTGTTAGGGAAGAGAAAAAGAGGGCGGGAGGGAGACAGAGATAGAGAGAGTAGAGTAGAGGGGGTGTTAGGGAGGAGAGAGAGAGAGAGAGAGAGAGAGAGAGAGAGAGAGAGAGAGAGAGAGAGAGAGAGATTTATCGGTTGTCATTCAGAGATTTCCTGGTTAGCGCTGGGTTGGTCAGCTAGTATTATATGTATATTATATGTATTTATATGTTATATGTTTATATATATATATATATATATATATATATATATATATATATATATATATATATATATATATATATATATATATATATTAGTGAGGATTGAGAGGTTCTATCAACCGGTAGACATCAGTAGAGTTAGGCCGAAGGATCATTCCATTATTCCTTTTCAAGGTACTTTATTGTTGCTGCGACGTTTCAGGACTAAAGTCCCATTTTCAAGCTATAAAAATAGAAGTTAAAAGTTAAAATAAAAACTCGGACTAAAATTAAGTAAAAAAAACTTTATACATATATACAAATAATATAAAAGTAAAGTACAAAGGATAGGGAGGAGTAAGTACCATAAAGTGCTGAAGGCACAGACCGAGTGACTATTTGGGCCGGGTTCAGCTTCGACTTAAACTCAACACCTCTGTATCTCTCGTGAGTTTAAGTCGAAATCGAACCCGGCCCGAATAGTCATTCGGTCTGTGCCTTCAGCACCTTATGGTAGTTACTCCTCCCTATCCTTTGTACTTTACTTTTATATTATTTGTATATATGTATAAAAGTTTTTTTTTACTTAATTTGAGTCCGAGTTTTTATTTTAACTTTTAACTTCTATTTTTATAGCTTGAAAATGGGACTTTAGTCCTGAAACGTCGCAGCAACAATAAAGTACCTTGAAAAGGAATAATGGAATGATCCTTCGCCCTAACCTACACTTGTTTGTTTGCATTTGTACTATAATTGAAAACGTTATTCAAGAAAATTCATTATTAATCTTGAGAAATGAGTTTTCTTCAACTTTTGCATGTGGAAAGTACAAGTAATCTACACAAAAATAAAACAATTGGCGTTAACTGCAAATATTCTCATTTCCACGAAATAGATAACAGCAGAGAGAGAGAGAGAGAGAGAGAGAGAGAGAGGTCGATGAACTTGCTTGCTTTAACAAAGCCATTAAAGTCGTATAAGGTGAACTAACAACAGAAGAGCTACAAGGGAGATGTTGAGGGGTGAGCCGACGAAGTTAATTTTTCGATGAAAGCGAAGAGTAGGGTAAAATCATTTGAGGAGCAGGGATGTCGTTATGGATGTTGGAACACTCACAAATAACTTTCTATACATTGTGAGTGAGATGCCGAAATGGTATTCCATTGCTCTCATTTATTTCTCGCTCTGTGGAGGATAGAGTGAATGATATAGGTGTATTTCATTTGAGTGTAGGAGAAATTTAGTTTTACTCTGCAGAGAATGTGTTGAACGGAAGGTGAAACCCTTGTCAAGAATTGTGTGATTAAAAGTGAGCAAAGCTGGATTTTAGGTCGGTAATAATTAATTCAATCATTGTTACGTATTTCAGTCTACTCGTAATGTAACAAATTACAATAACAATAATAATTACGTCATTCGTCATGTTCGTCCTCGTATTATTATTATCATAATTAATTCTAAGCATGGACATTAATTTTTCTGTCCCCTTCCTCCTTTATATCAGTTAATTGCTGGTAAACGCATAAAATAGGAAACAAAGTTAGATAACAGATTCCGTTAATGGTAGCAGCAATTGCTGTTCACTTTCAACAGGAAGTGCCAACACATTTCTGCAGAAAGTTATCATGGGACACTTGCACCCATATAATTGTTATATAATTGTTATGACAACGAATAGAGTCGTCGATAATTTCATACAGACACAAATGACCGACCATTTTCAGTTGCTTTTATATGCATTTGTACATGCTCTTTGTTCCCTCAGGGCGACTCATATCTACAGTCACATTCAATTGCGATCGTATGCATGATATGTCTTACATAGTAAAAGCATTTCACCCCGTTCTGGGTGATGCTAAATAGCAAAGAAATAATATTCGGCTGGATATTTGTTGCAACATTATTGTCTAACATTTGCTGCTTTCATTTGCATAACTGCACTTCGCCTTATGAATAAACTAGTGCTTGAACTGGAGGTTGCAATATGAAACTATTCAACAATATTACTGTTTTCGTAGAGTACGGTGGTGGTTTTATATTGTATTCGTCGAGAGCTATGCTTTCTCAGTCTGTAAGCATATTTTTCTTCTGACTGCCCATATGTGTACTTAACCACGACCGCAAACACTGCACGAACATTGCTTTGAACAAATAAAGCACCTTTCTTGAATCATGCCCCCCTCTTGTAATAAAGAATTCATGTGTGATGCAGGATGTTCATAACGCCAAAATGTGACATTGCAAAAATTCTATAGGCTTTGTCCTCTATTTTTGCACGCAGTGCGGATCAATAAATAACAGGATAACTTATCCAAAGAGTCGATGCCTAGTGGTATTACATTCCAATGATAAGTAGGATTCAGATTTCTTGTTGATGTTCTTTCCCATACAGAATGGGTAATTCATCGTCAAAACGAAGATAAATAGGTGGAAGAACGTTAGTCAACAGAATAGGAGAACTGAACCACTCACTGTCACAATTATGAAAGATGCTCTTGAAATGAAAGTCTGCAACTATCAATTCTTCATCTGGTTTGAAACTTCCTCAGAATTAGTTTCGTGTAGTCTCCATTTAGGACAATATAATTAGTATTAAGAAAAATAAAAAGATGAAAAAAGAATATCGACAATCTTATATAATACTTTCCTGGTACAAGATATCAGAGACATCGCGCTTATTAATTCGCCACGGCCATTGTACAGTAATGTCTGTATGTAGGTCCTTTGTTCACTCGTATTCATTATACATATTGTCATCAAGATTAAAATATCGTTTGCTATACAAATTGCTTATGTTTAGTGATGAATGTTTGCCTTTATTTCCCAACAGATAGATCAGACTAATCGGATATTAGTATTCAATAACCCATTTTTGAAGATTATTAGATTATTCACTCTGTCACTTTTATAGGGCACCCAGCAAATGATGAATTATGCAGTAAATTAGTCTCTCCGTATACTACAAACTTAGCCATTTCATAGTATATATACTACCCAAATATAAATATAATGGGAAAATTATCTGTCGTTATCTTGGCAATGTGATCAGACAGTTGGTCATTCAAATGAGTAGGAATATGATTCGATGTCATCACAAACCTCCCATTAAGAGCATCCTATGAATAACTAGTGATGTATATTAATTACCTTCCTCCAAGTGCGTCTTGAATGTGATCAAAATATTTCAGTAATTTGTCATTCAGATGGGCGATTTAACCAGTGGCTGCGCGTCTACGTTACCTAACACGTTTCAAGACAAAAAAGAAGAAAAAAAATCTCAACGAGCGTACGACAACCGATTATATGCACTCATTATCTGTTAGTTTCCAAGAATTAATTAAATTATTATTTAAGTAGATTTGTTTTTTAATGCCCGCGAATCAATCAATTTTAATTACAAACAGCAGTTAATCGAATCAACAAGTACAACAACTGATTAACTTGTCATTCTCCTGGAGCACCGTCTATTAAATTATTGATATAAAGATAAAAAAACATTTCCCTTTTATGGAAAAAACGACTGGTATCAGAGCGATTTTCTTTTTGTAAGAACACTTTTGTAATTTCAGCTACCTAAATGTTTGTCATCTCTTTTTCCGCTGAACATGAAGTCTCAAGGCTATTTATCATTGTTCATCCGGCGGAAAAATAAAATTTCTTAGATTTTTGTTACGTGAATAGAGTGTCCGGCAGTAATTTGTGTACACAATAATAAGTTTGTCAGATATTCCGTCATCTCCAATAAATACGCGAAAGGATATTGTCTAAATTATTTTGTCACTCTTAACATCAGAGAGCCTCAAATCAGTCAATCTTACTGTCAGTTGATTGTAACTTTTGAGAACGATCTAAACATGCCTGAAAATTTAGATATGTTATTTTGCAAAAACTATAAAATGCCCAACTATCAGGCATTCTCGTAAGGGCCTTTAGTTGGTTATCAGTCTCTTAATAGGATTAAAGCAAATCCTTAATTATGCTGTAGATAAGCATTTATCCACCACTGTGCAAATAAAACTAAAAATGACATACCTGTCCAGCAAACGATAAGGTATCTAAATCGTATGGTACGTTTCACTTATTCCTTGTAAATTCCTAGTTGCAGCCTCCCCCAAATCTCCGGGCACTTATTTTTCAAATGGTACGTTAAATATGCTACAACGAGAAATGAGTATTATTTTCCAAATGGATACTGCATCTTGCCAGTAACCATAACTCTGTGTTCCTCCGCACTTAATATCCCCTCTACTTTTATGGAACGTACGGTTTCCGGAAAAAAAAATAATGACTTTAGTCCAAAGATGTTTGTCTTTGTAGCTAAATTAGATTTTTTTTCTTACTCAAAGAAATTTTCCTTCATTATTTTTTATCTTATCGGGTGTGACTGTAAACAGTCCTCTTTTGAATTCATACTCCTTTAATCTTTTCTATGCTCCCGAGGCTCCCCGGACTCATTAACTACACTTTCTGTATTCATTGCTGTAGCTTTCAGAATACCTGAGAACAGTCTTTTCACTCTAAGTTGTGGTGCCACTAATATATATATATATATATATATATATATATATATATATATATATATATATATATATATATATATATATATATAAATATATATATATATATATACATATATATAAATATATATTATATATATATATTATTACATATATACACATACATATATTTATATATGTATGGGTGTGTATGCTATTATTCGCTTTATATGGAATTGCTATACACTATAAATAATACAAATTAGGCCCAGGTTATCGTATAAGCTATATGTATTTCTTAATAATTTCAGAGATTTAAATACCTATTAGGAAGCCAGTCCTCCAGTATGTCCATACTACGAGGTTCCTCTCTCTCTCTCTCTCTCTCTCTCTCTCTCTCTCTCTCTCTCTCTCTCTCTCTCTCTCTCTATATATATATATATATATATATATATATATATATATATATATATATATATATATATATATATATATATATACATATATGTATATATATATATATATATATATATATATATATATATATATATATATATATATATATATATATATATGTATATATATATACACACACACACACACATATATATATATATATATATTATATTGTATTTATACATACATGTATACATTTTACCATTTCTCTTGATAAAGATTATAAAACATTGCATAACATCTGTATTCTTATGGCTTATTTGGTCCGTATATAAAACAGAGAGAGAGAGAGAGAGAGAGAGAGAGAGAGAGAGAGAGAGAGAGAGAGAGAGAGAGAGAGAGAGTGTTCGTCAAAACCTTACTTTCGGTTCGATTAACACCAACGTGTAAAATCATCCTTCCTTATTTAAGATATTCCCCCTCTCCGCGTGACATGTCAAGAAGCTGCTGATTCTCGTTTATCACTGATGGGGAAAAGACAAAATGAAAAGTAAAAAAAAATTATAAAAAACTTAACCCTCTCTCTACTTAGACCTTTTCCCTCCCAGGTACATCATGACGCATACTTATGCTGTCACCCAGTATCCATATTTCTGGGGAAACAGTTAATCGTGAAACCCTTGCTAATGCTTTACTCATTATTCAGAATTTAAGGATTTTAACAGTTCCCTTTCTTCAGTCTCTCTCTCTCTCTCTCTCCTTGAATCAGGGAAGGATTTTTAATATTTTAGAGAGAGAGAGAGAGAGAGAGAGAGAGAGAGAGAGAGAGAGAGAGAGAGAGAGAGAGAGATTCTCCAGTAATTGTACCAAATCAAATCAGTTTTTACTGCCTCTGTCCCTAGTGGATCTTAGGAATTGCTTACTGGGAAATGAAAAGAAAAAGCGGGTTAAAGGAACTGAAAATAAAAATAAAAGAAAAATAAGTATTGACAGAAAGAAATTGAAGAAGACAGGAAAAAAGAACAATACATGAGAGAAAACGAACCGGATAGAATAACATATGTAAAGAACGTGACATACAAAAAAGGAAAGCAAGAAATGAAATTCAGACTTGAAGAGACAATAAAGATTTCGCAGAATACAGCTGAGTATGAAAGATGAAAACCTTGAGAATTCAGGAGTGTTTGGAAGGGCCAGGAGAGAGAAATAGAATGTAAATGAAAAAACAGCGAATGAGGGGTTTGTGAAAATTAGAAACGAGACACACAAGAAAAATGAAAATGGAAAGATAAAGTGGGAATGAAAGGCAAAGGGAAACAAGCGGTTTGCAAAGAACGAAAACGAATCGACAAAGGAAATGAATAAGACGAAGTAACCAAAAATAAAGAATAAACGAAATGCAAAAAAATACAAGAGAACAAAATAGGAAAGAAAGTGAAAGTCTTGTAAAAGTGTAATTAAACAAAGAAGAGTTGGAGAAATTGTGAGATACAAGACAAGGAATAGGAAGGTTGGACCGATTAGAGGGTGATATTCAAAGGAACTATTTCGACGTCCGGAATGGGGACGATTCGATGATGAGTGGTTATTAGTAAGAAATCTAAAAGGAAAGAGAATTGAATGATTGATTTATTGAATCCACATGATCTCCTTAAACTTGCTAATAGGTATTCAGCAGCAAAAAGACCATTTGATGAAAGAGGCTAAATAGTGTTAGTCTCTTGCTGATTTCGTCAGAGAATAGCGCTCAAAAAACAAAATAAAATGAGAATAATTGGCCATTGAAAGGAAATCACTGTTATTAAAAGCATCAAGAGGTTGAGACTTTTATTTTAAAGAAAGTAAATAAAAATAAAAAAGGAACAGACTATTGATTCAAATGAAGAAAATTAAGATAGAAAGTAAATAAAAATAAAAAAGGAACAGACTATTGATTCAAATGAAGAAAATTAAGATTGAGAAACGAATGATCCAACTTCGGGAAACAACTTACCCAGTGTCATCGAAGAAGGCGTAGAAAGCAAAGGAAGCTTTGCATTTGAAAAGAAAGGTGAAGAATATGATGATGGAGAATGTATTCTCAGCACTACGAAAAGAAAAGTATGTAACTGGTTAGACCTACTTTTCATGACAAAAAGTGGCAGACAAAATATTGATATGCAGTAAAATTTGAAAAAGTAAGTGGATGATGATGTTAGAATTCAGGAGCAATATGAATTTTTAAGCTGAAAAAGTATAAAGATTTCTGATTAAAAAAATGAAGACATTTCAACAAACATAAGATAAGATAACTTAGCATGAAATAAGGAGAACTGGGTTTTCCCGGTCCCTGCTGTTGTAACATTTGAATTGCAGATTAAATGCACAATTAATTGAAAGATAAATATTATGTTAATAGTTGGCATTTTAAAGATAATTGGCTCATCTCTCATTAAAAAGAAAAATTTATGGTAGTTTTGAAAATACCATTTCTGCAGCTGTTCAATGCTAACAAATTTGAAGCTTTGTTTTTCTCGTTTAAAATATATGTTGCCTTGAGGGTTATACCATCGACGCCTCATTTGTTCTGAGATTACTCCACCCCAGCAGTATTTGGTGATATTAAGTAAAAAAAAAATATTGAATGGGTATAATAACAAAATACTTGGGAAGAGTTATGGGGAGATTATGTTATTGGCAGGTAAAAAGTATTTCTCATTTTCTCGATTATAAATAAAATTGTATCTTCTCGTTTTTTCAAATTTGCCCCCTGGCGTGCATCCCAGGAATGAATTCATATTGCGACACGGTTAGTCAAATTTATTAATATATTTATTAAATGTAAACTGCAGTCAGGACTATTCCAGCGCAGTTGGCAGTTTCCATAAAGTTTCATAAATGCAAATGAGGATATACGGCGAATAATCTTATTTAGATTGAAAGGAAACATTGAATTAAAATAAAAAGAGACATATATAATTAAAGGTCGGAAGACAGTAATAGACACTAAAGGTGTATATGTATATATATATATATATATATATATATATATATATATATATATATATATATATATATATATATATATATATATATATATATATATATATATATATATATATATATTGTATATGCACTCACATTCACACACACACATTATATACATATGAGCTTGTTGGCGCGTGCAATGCGCGCTGGAACCTGGGGCTGCTGTTTCCCCTACCCTCCCAATCCCAGACCAACCCCAACCCTACCCGGGGCGGACAAACAGGTTTGCAGGAGGAGGGTGGATGTCTTCCCTACCCTCCCGTTCCTCTACCTACCCTGCCCCCACCTGGGGCGGACAAACCGGTTGGCATGGGGGTGGGGTGGCTGTGTCATGTCTCCCCTACTGTCACCCGGGGAGGACAAACAAGATCAGATCCTCTCGGATTTTATATTACAGATATATATATATATATATATATATATATATATATATATATATATATATATATATATATATATATATATATACACATATATATACATATGTATATGTACCTATAATGTGTCCATGTATATTATTTTTGGAATGAGAATCCTTTTCTGTAATAACAGCAGGCGACCGTGCATCCGGGATTGTTACCCCTTGCTGTCCCTTTCCACTGCTTATTCTTGAGACTCACTTTGCTTCTTTCGGACGAAAAACCTGTACAATGATGTTTGTGCTTGCATACATTTTAAAATGTCATTAACTTGAGAGATAGTATTGCTCTACAACACGGTTATATCACAATTGCAGCAGGTTTGTCATTGTGATGTTTTTAAAGGAAATTTTGCACACACACACACACACACACACACATGTATCTATGTGTGTATGTATATATATATATATATATATATATATATATATATATATATATATATATATATATGTATATATGTATATATGTATATATGTACATATGTATATATATATTATATATACATATATATATATATATATATATATATATATATATATATATATATATATATATATATATATATATATATATATTGGCAACAATAATACATTATTGAATCTACTTTATAAATGTAAAAACTAATTGTCTAAAAGATCGTTTACCAACTGTTTGTCCAATTTGTGCATCCCAGTTGGCTTTTGTTAATCAGCACTGCAATATTATTCTTTAAAATTCGTGGCAACATTGTTTTGTTTTACAATGTATGAACAGTACATGATCTCCATGCACATCTACTTAATAGCATGGCTGCATTCATTCAAGTTTGTTTTCATCTGTATTTGGGCTCATAGAATATATATATATATATATATATATATATATATATATATATATATATATATATATATATATATATATATATATATATGTATACACATACTCAGACACCTACATGCACACGCACACGCACACACGACTTCTAAAAATTGTGACAATGATTCCCAATTTTGTGAATGAACACAAATCCCCACAAAATACCTAAATATAAAGTAAAAATCTCCTAAAATCCACTTACAAAATCGAACCCTTATATGCTTTCTATGACCATGAAATGACATCGAATTCAAAAGTCATTAAATACCAATGAGATTATTCGCCGTGAAAGATTAAACTCTAATCAGATTAACAGGGGTTGTATATATTTGGAATGGGATTGAAAGGTTACGTTTCACTGGCCACAGGGTTTTAGCGTTTTTCTATTAGAATGGTACTGATGGAGCGCCGTCGAGTTGAGAATAAGGAAAAATAAAAAAACTGTTCGTTAAAATATCAGTGAAAACCTTAGCAACATAATGAGAGGACGTTATGAAAAGGTATAATTAAAGTTAATCATTTTTGCATCTGTTTAATACGGTGCAGTGTGCATTGATCATGGATTTCTGGCTAGCAGCCCTATCCAAAACTTGGGTTCTCATATAGCACGTGTGGATAAATGTAAATTTATTTTGGGTTTGTAAAACACTAAGACATTTACTGTCATTATCAACTCATAGCCTAAGTCATTAGGTATCTCATCAAATATTATCCATAAAACAAATTTTTTCCATTTTATACCGGTATAGTCAGTTTCAGAGACCATCAGAATTACATGGATAAAAACTTCTCTCTTAGAACCTTTCCGCTGAGGAAGCTCTTCTCAGAAACAGGGAAAAATCAAACAACAATACCTTAATGTAATTTAAATTTCCATGATTTATAACCAACACACAACTTCCAAGGAAGCCACGTACAAACGACCCTGAAATGCAGCCACTTGCAAATCAGGTTATTCTGAATCCAGACGCGGCAACTCCAATAAGTAATTGTAATATTCACATAACCGAATGTTAAGACATTGTGTCCTGGGTTAGGTTATGATGTTAATATAATACCGTTGCCTCATTTTGTGTAAGATGTGAATGACCCTTCTACGCCTTCTTCCGTTCTGATAGGAAGTTACTCCTTAGTTTAGGGTAGAGGATATCGAGTTTAATTGTCCTTTTCCAAATTGTGCTTGCGTGCCTATTTCTAGTAGCATTTACCTTTTACTCTGGGATTTTGTTTACCGATATTTTATTCTCAGATCTTCAATTTCCGACATGACCTCATATCCCAGTTTTCATGCTTGTATTCCATCAGCCCTGTTGATGGACTTGTTTGTATGACAGTGAATTTTTTTTTTCCTTGAAATTGGCACAATAGTCTGGCAACTAAGAATTATGTGCGTTTTAATAGCTGGTCTTAGAGAAACTGGTTAATTTGGCGGCCTTTTATTTTATTTATATATTTTTAAAATGTAGGTTCTCAAAATATTGATACCGGTCGCCCGAGTAACTGCTATGTTATCGTTATTTATAGTACATATATAATGAATATTGTTACTTGTATGAAGATATATGTTTATGGTCTCTGTACGCTGTTAAGGTGATGTTAAATTATGTAGTTTGGAGGTAAGTTTGTTAAGTCTAAATAGAAAAACGAACCAAATGCGGTAATAAAACGTTTACTACTCAAGGATTGAGAACATTCCGAGGATCTTAGCAATAACGGACTTATTTTGTTGTTAGTGATAAGAACTTCCTTACTCCGCAAACTACAAACTAATCAATTTTTTCGATAGTAAAATGAAAGAACAATAAGGCTGTCGAAAGTTTTATAGTTCAAGATTTTGTAGTAAGTCATCCATAACTTTTGTAGCACACGTTTGAATTTATAGCGTTAGATATTGTATGATAACGCCCAGTTTGAATATTTTTCCGTTGATTTATACATTTACAAAATGAATTTGTATGGGTGACCTGAAGGGAAACAAATTTTAGCAGACGCTGACCTTCATTACTCAGCCACTGTTTCTTTAAGTTGCTTTCAGGAGTGAACGCTTTTTTTTATCATAATTGTTTTAAAAAAGGATAAATTTAACCATAAATAACATATCAAAAATCACTCTGAAAACCAGACTGCAAGGATGGTTTTCAGCGTACTATGAAAATACTATGTGTAGTATGAGAACGTACCCAGAGTAATGATGTGCAATGAATATATTAATGCCATATGTTCAATATCGCGAACCACAAAATAAAAATAAAGGACGTAAATATTAATTATAGTTATAAATAGAGACGCAAAATTGTTATTTGCTAAAAAAAAGGCGTTATCGGTTAAATACCCACCTTTCGATATCAATAGATATTCCAAGTTCTTAGAAACCTGGACTCGAGTATCATAACTGATGAATATTGCCAAAATCTGCAACTCCCACCACATAATGAAAGCGTACTTTAACGACGCAACGTGACTCCATTGCTGGATTCCGCCAAATTGCTTCCAGGTTTTTACTTTGATTTCCATCTGCCAGGGGCTGGAAGGTAAATAAAACAATATTAGCGACTTTCCGAGGACGATGCAGCCGCTTTGGAGCGGGTGAGATCTGCAATTTGTGGTTTGGTGAAGAACGATTTCCACAATATTTATTTATTTATGAACATGTATGTGTACATACCTTCATATATTCATTTACATATATATATATATATATATATATATATATATATATATATATATATATATATATATATATATATATATAGATATGCATGCATTTATATTTTTCTATACATATTAATTTAAAGTAATACGGATAGAAAATACTTGTATCGTATTTAGCGTATTGTTATTATTAATTGTTATAACTAAGAAACTCACCTATATTATGAGTCAGTAAAATGTGCATATAATATATATAAATATATATATATATATATATATATATATATATATATATATATATATATATATATATATATATATATATATATATATATATATATATATATATATATATATATATATATATATATATATATATATATATAAATTATTGTATATAAAAGATAGAAAACTCGAACTTGCTGAGGTGATCTTGTATCTAGTTTTATGGATTGAAAGAAAATGAGATGGTGGGAAACGAAGAAATATTATTGAGAATAAAGTAGAAAACGATGAATAGATGGACCATAGCGTGATTCAATAATCCAGCGACTAAAGTGAAGAGAAGAGATAAATTAGGTGATGGGGTAAATCATCTTCACCATCGTCTTCATCATCATCATCATCAGTTAATGGATTTAGGAAATCTATCCTCCATTCCATTTCTTTCCTCGGGGTTCTTACTGTTTAAGGTCAGTTCAGTGAATAAGGATCGTTTCCTGTTCTTATAATGGTTTCGTTCTCCTAGCACACAGAATTACTTGTATTACTCAGACTGGTGGTTCATGTTCTGTCTTAAAGATACAAGGTCATTATTCGATTCCTCTCTTTGCCAAAGCACTTACCGCAGCCCTTCCACAAAGGACTTTCCAGTAAATTCCTTCCTTACACAGAGAGTCGCTGTGGTTGTCAAAGGCGTGTCCTTCAGCACCAGAGGTATCGTCTATCGTTGCTATTCATAGGTAAAACAGAATTTGACTTATACGAAAGCTGACATAAACTCCCTGGTTTTCTTTAAATGAAACACTGAAGCGACAGCTCACGGTATATTTCTTTTAAGATAAGTCCGATTTTTAGTGAGCAGTAACGTTAATACATTTCAGTTGAAATTTAGAAAGGACAACAAAATCAACCAGTTCGACTGAAAATTTTCGTTTCCCAATACACAATAAATATATTAAATAGAAAGAATAACCAAAATCAACCAGTTCGGCCGAAAATAACCATTTCCCAATACCCAATAAATGCATTGAATGACCAGGGTCGTCTAGTGGCGTCAGTATCAGTCGACTAATGACAGCTTAATCGTTTGTAAGCATAAAAATGATCTATCCATAAGAATTCATAACACCTTGAAATGGGAATGACGGACGACCCAATGCCTTTCACGTGTCAGATGCAGTCCTAAAGAATCATAAAAGAGTCGAAATGGGGTTTCAAATTGAAAGTCTAAGTTACACGAATGTGAGAAAGGAAGTATTAAACGGGAAACGAAATCTCAACATTAGGTACGACGGGAGGAAAGAAAAGTGCATGAGAAAATGACAGAATGCTAATAGAGAAGAGAGTTGAAGTCCAACATTTAAATGGGATAATAGCTTGAAAGTATGTATTTTGTATATGCGTATATATACTGTATGTATGAATGTATGTACATATATATATACATATATAATATATATATATATATATATATATATATATATATATATATATATATATATATATATATATAGTATGTATGCATGTATATGTATATACAGTATATAATATAATACAGTATAATACATACACACACACACACACATATATATATATATATATATATATATATATATATATATATATATATATATGTGTGTGTGTGTGTGTGTGTGTGTGTGTGTGTGTGTGTGTGTGTGTGTGTGTGTGTAGAGCATCAAAAGAGGGCGCGCAGGATAAGCATTCGAAGAAGTTCAAAAATACATAAAAAAAACAGGGACGTAAAAACTTGTGATAGAAGTGATAGAGAGGTAAAAGGGGAAGCTTCGGTGTGAGCTGTTTAGTGGGTAAGGTGATTAGTGTGATGAAATGTTCTCATGACAGAAGTGAAGCGTGTTAGTTGTAGGAAGATGGATAACTGGCTCGATGAAAATGAGGTGAGAGAATGGCGTGTTCTCTGTGACTGATTAATATATTTATGGATGGAATGAGAATATGTCTGGAATGAAGTGTGAAATGGCTGATGTTTGGATGATGCAGTACTGATTGAGCATAATGAAAAATGAGGATGCTAGTAAAAGCTTGCGAGTGTTTGCAAGAGGAGGTTTTTACGTGTATATATGATGGATGTTGGTAGAATGGAGCAAATATATTGCATGGTTATAGGATGAGAGAGTTCAGTCGACGAGTAGATAAGGCAAAAAGGTTAGCACGAATCTTTCATATGATTTGGAGGATGGATATCTGGAATGTCATTCGAAGCCAGTGATGGAATGTATTAACTAACTGATAAGCACATAATCCTTAATTGGGGGTGAAGGTTGTAAGCTGAATATGAATGAAAGAAAGACAGGTGAAAGCTGTAAAGATGAAATGTTTTGTAGTATGTGGGGCGCCAAAAGAAAATGTTAATGCAAGTGAAAGGATGGATCAGAATTCTGTGAAGTGGTTTCGTCATGTGGAAAGTTTGAAGGATGGTGGATTGGTGAAGTAGTAAAAGGGAGGATAGGCAGACCTGGAAGAGGTGAAATAGGTACTGGAAAGAAGAAACCGTAAGATCCAGGAAATGACCGAGAGCGTGCAAAAATGAGGTAAATTGTGCAGTGTGTGTGTCAGAATCTGATATGCTGCTGAATGGTCCTTTTGTAGGGCTAAAGTTATGCAAGTTTTCTATACTGGGCGTTCATCCATGAATCATTAGTTATAGAGTAAATGTGAGTCATCAGTAACTTGTCTTTCCTGCTTATGGAAACGGTTTGATATTGAAATAAAAAAATACATGCACAAAGTCAGAGATAACATTCGACATTTACAGTTGCAACAGTTGTTCTTACTCCCCCTTTAGTAAAAATGATTAGTCGAGCCATAATATATCTGTCTAGAAAGATTATTAATTTCTCCTTATTATACACATTCTGGATACTTACACTGACTCCCTGTTAAAGGTGGCTACTGTATCAACTGTTTGATGATGAAAGACATATAGAGATTTTACTTCATCCATTTGTGAAAGAGTCAGTATAACGCAAGAAACAGTATTCAGTTTGTAAGTGATGTCGAGAAAAGAAATTATGGAAACATATATGTTGGTATGGTGTGAAATAGAATATTATTTTTATATTTTCTTTGAAAATTTTTGGTCAAATACTTCTCATTTCAAACACTTTGAAATATGCAGGACTGATTGGCATTGCTTATTTTTTCTTTCCCAGAAATGTTTATATTCATTATAGGATTGTTTTAGTAATATGGAGGTGTGCAAGAAATAATCACAGTATTAGACTTCTGTATAGTTTTCAAGCAATTCGAAAATAATCCAGTTTTAACACATCCGGTAATACAATAATTTATAATACAGCACACTTACCAATTTATGATGTCATCCCATATTTTTGCGCAGTTTTTGGCTCTTCCTACCCTAATTGGTAAAATGGGGCGATATCCGGAAAGATAATATCTCCGATGAGCTTTGCAACATACATTACATGTAAAGTATGCTAACCTAATATATAAATATTTTCATCCAAAGGACCTTAATTCACAATAGTAACGCATGTATGGAAGACCATGAAACACTAAGCCGGTTATTTAATTAAAAATTTTAGGGCCGTTGTAGATAGCATTTGGAATATCTTCGTCGGATCACAAAAAAGAATTGAAATTTCACAATAACTCAGTATAAAAAAATCTTACTAACCTCATCTTTCTTAGACAAGTATCCAGCGCTAGAACTACCCCTGAAAAAGAAAAAAAGAAAACGCTCAAAGTTTTTAAGGCTGGTAATTAAGAACTGGATTTTAATTTTTAGTTTTAGGCGCTGATCGTATCCTTTCCATTTCTCAGGTATTCAAAATTTAAAGTATGTTTCCTGTAAATTTCATCTGATTGGTTATCAAGGAAGTCGTATTCATTCAAACGGAAAATCATAATTATGTTTATATGTATATATATATATATATATATATATATATATATATATATATATATATATATATATATATATATATATATATATATACATACATACATACATACATACATACATTCATACTTACGTGCATATATATTTCTGTGAGAGAGATATATATATATATATATATATATATATATATATATATATATATATATATATATATATATATATATATATATATATATATATATATATATATATATATATATATATATATATATATATATATATATATATATTAGTTTACAAGAAATTAGAAAAATACCCTCTCCAGCTACAACCTTTTTCACGACAAGTTAGCATTATCCCGACGAAAGTAACTCAAAACGATTTTACGTCTTATTAGGAAAACATCTTAAGATTGCCTGTCGCTTACAAACAAATCTCAAGAACTTTGAAGAATCCCTTGAGAGTGCCAAAACGACTTTAGCGCTGACTCAGTCTTCCCGCTTTCCTCAAGATGTCTTTAGAGTCTTTTCGTCGCGTTTTCCTTGGAATTCGCAGGTAAAACTTTCATCGAAGATTTTTATTTATGTCAGCTGACAGATTTCCTGTCTATTGCATTTTCTCGGGTAGTTCTCTGGCACGGCACACACTCTTATTACTTTCGGTATTACAAATCAGCGCAACACTTTATCGTTTCAGGATAAATAATGTTTCTTTACCTTAAGGCTTCATTTAAGATTCTCTGAATTTTCATTTATATATGTATATATATATATATATATATATATATATATATATATATATATATATATATATATATATATGTGTGTGTGTGTGTGTGTGTGTGTGTGTGTGTGTGTGTGTGTGTGTGTGTGTGTAAATTTTTCATATCATTTTAGTAAATTTTGTCAAGGTTAAATTAACAAAGGAAATAGGTATATTACAATTTAGAGATAATTACAGATTTGTAAATGAATTTATTATATCCACAGAGAGCTCAGTATCAACTTTTTGACGATTTTCCATATTTTCGTAATTTCATGACCTTCGAAAAATTAGTCAGTATCAGTGTCATTTGAGATAAACAGTCATACAAGTCAATTTACAGACTTGATCAAATTTATGAGAAGGAATAAAACTAATAATAATAATAATAATAATAATAATAATAATAATAATAATAATAATAATAATAATAATAATATCTTGGAAGGAGATCCTCTTTCAGGCAAACTACGTTGAAAAGAATTGCACTCTGTATGCCGTTGCACTTGTTACAATTAAAATTTGGGGGGGGGGAGCATTTTTGTAAACCCGTTTTTGGGTATAAATATTCCCTGATTGTACCCCTGGTGCCATTCACCTCTTTTCGATGGTAGCGGGACTATCGAAACGTCGCGACAATAAATAAACTTCGGACAGCTGCTTCATAATTTTCCTGCTGAAACGAAGAAACTAATACGGAAAGTTGAGTAGGCGCAATATAATTTCAGTGACATACAGAGTGCCATTTTTTTCAACGAAATATAATAATAATAATAATAATAATAATAATAATAATAATAATAATAATAATAATAATAATAATAATAATAATAATAATAATAAAAATTTGAGAACAGTTAGAAAACTCCGAGTCTCCTGACCCAGTTGAACCAGAAGGGAACTAGGGGTATATTGGCTCTATGTATTTTTGAAAAGTAGTCCACTCATTGGTTTTTCTGAACTTTGGCGACGATGTTTTTTTTTTTTTTTTTTTTTTTTTTTTTTTTGCCTTGGGAGGTATGGGAATAGACGGGACTGCTACAGTACAATGAGGCAAGTTACCCTTGGAAACGCTCGTTCTTTCATCATGGACCAGTCTTATTTCGATGTCGAAGATTTGTTTTCCAAATCGTCGAAGATTTAAAGGAAGAATTAAAACATTCATATGAGCAGTAATATCATAACAGTACTCAGTTTGGAGTCATTTTGATAAATATTTATTGGATCTTCCACTTAGCAGAACCCACTATAGTTACAGTGACAGTATCAGATCATATACATTACACCAAAAACTAGAACCATACACATATGAAACGATGACAGTGGTAACAGAAAATAATAATCTTAAAAACCAGTGACCATTGGTAAACTATGCCCATTCGGTAAATAATATATAGCAAAAGGTAAATTGAAGGACAAGATCAATTAAATTCATCTTTTCCTGTATAGGGCCAGAGCATACGCACCTAACCAGTAATTAAGGTAGCTGGTTGACTCATTATGTACTGTTCATGTTGCTGTTCATTCATACACGTAAAAGTGTGTTCACAGTTTATAACCAGACATGTTCTTCAGTGTAATAATGTTGAAAATGGTGACGCGAACATTGCGTAATGTACCAATCATCCATCTCAGTTATGGATGAGGGGTGTGGCTTCAGGTAGACAGGCGTGGCTCCCAGGTGTTGACAAGGCAAAATCACCGTATTTGTCACGCATCAAAAATTAGAGGTAAAATCACAATCATCCTTCCATAATACACATCATGAAGATACCAGTGCATAAGACGGGCAGATTTAGATTGCCATGAGCATCATAGTTCAGGAGCTCGAAGTTGATTTCTGTCAGATATTCTGTCTTGATATTCTTGCTAGATTCAGTTTTAGTTAAAGGGAAATCTTCTGCATGAAAATGCCCTTGCGAGCTTCCACACTCATTCTTTTCTCTTGCAGGTCTTATTCTGTCCAAATCTTTGTTTCCATATCTCCTCACAACATGGTGAAAATTTTCCAGTTTTATAGTATTCTTTGAAAATTCACCAGATGTTCTACCAATTAAAGTCTAAGTCAGGAATCCCTTGCTGTTCTCATTTATTCCAGTACAGAATACGTAACACTGCACTTTCCCTATGTTACCATGCATTTTGCAGCTTATAATATACTTCTGATCCTGAGACTTCCATTTAATCGGCTATTGACTGTTCACTATTACTGCTTCTTCTAGGCTTTCATTCATAAAAAGTTATAGGTCAGTTGCTTCGGAATTTAGGCGCAAAAGACAATTACTTTAAAATTTTCATTCCCATCATCACCCATCACGAATTTCAGAGTTACTGTATTCTTCAAATAACTACTGTCTTTCTAATTCTTGTGATAAAATGGATTAAATCCTTCATTGTCAGAGTGAAATAGGCATGTAATATAAAGCCATAGTTATACAGTACATAAGTATGGTTATTAGGTTGGAATGGCTGGTAAATAAATGTAAAGCTCTTTCTTATATTGATGAAATAGTTAATGAGAGAGAGAGAGGGCGGGGGGGCGGCAATAACGCTGATGCCATTTGGAAAATATTAAGAGCAATGAGAGCTGCAGCAATAAAAACATAAAAAATAATTATAATGATACTGACCTTTTAAAACGGGGTGTGAAACACTAGTAATTAGGTTTGCTCGTGACTCGTACAACAATCTGGGCCCAACGTATCATTATTTTAGCAGTCAAATTAATAAATGCTGTGAGGTAATCTATATGATTCCTAAGTAACCTGTTTTAGATAATTCGAAAATAACAAATTTAAGTAACCTGTTCAGATAGTTTCAAAATAACAAATTAATAGAAGTAAAAATACTGACCAAAAAAAGCAAACTCTCTCTCTCTCTCTCTCTCTCTCTCTCTCTCTCTCTCTCTCTCTCTCTCTCTCTCTCTCTCTCTCGTCAAAATAAAAACATACATAACTTGAAAATAACCCTTGTCATTCTTTCTTTGTTTAGGACAATGGAAAGTGCTTTCGAGGGGATGACGGCCCAGACAACAAATTTCAGACATGGCAGGTAAGAGTAACAAAATTTTCAGTAATTAAATCTCTTGCCACTGAGAATTTTAAGTGACACTAATATTTAGGAAAATAAGGTTGATATATTGCATGCAACAAGAAAGAAAGATAAACTATATTTTAGGTAGCACGACTATTTATAAAAGATGGGCTGAAATATTGCCAAGAGAAAAAAGAATTAAATGCACAGTAATGCATGTGCCATAAATTTCTCCTGGAGTATATGATCTAATTATTCCACTGATTCATTTTAAAATCTGTTGATCAAAGTAAAAACGGAAAAATATTGGAACGGGGTTCATGGCACAAAATCCCAGTCGCATCCGTGATAAAATAATGGGATTAGTCATTGCTAGGTTAATAATTGAAATTCAAATATTTTCTATAAATTTTGCAATGCAGACTGATATTTTGTTCGTATTGCATTTTATAACTAACAGCAGAAATGCATTATATGATCTTGATCATATGAAATAAAAAAATATATAAAAAAATGAGGAGTTGTGGCGCAAGTATATTCTGCTAAATATTTTTTAAATCATTAGATGATATAAATGGCATCTTAGTGTGAAAGCAGAATTGAAAACAGTTGTTTATTAGATTATCTAGGAATACTAGAAGAATGAATAAGGCTTGAAGAAGAACTCATAGAACTAAGGATTTCTTTGCTGTTCAAATTATGTAACGAAAAATATTAACTGCGAAGACTGTAAGTCAACATTGTTTACATGAGTCTTTTGTAGATGCATTTACTACTTGGATTGAGCAGAAAGGTCAGAGTCCAGCAGTAGGAAATAAGAAAAATGAAAGAATTAAGAGCAGTGATAAAGTCGAACTTTTCAGAGGGTTTATGGGGGATTTCCCTGTTAGTAAAAGAGTTGGGAGGTTATGATTCAAATAACTTTAATACATTTTTAAATGTACGACATATCTAAGATTAAGTACATTCTTAAATCATAATTTTATTCAGGTGTAATTATGAAACTAGAACAGTTCAGTGCAAAATAAAACACGTAAGTGTTGTCTTCAGTTAAGTGAAGACCTGGTCCATTTTAGAGATAACGACAAGCAAATAATAATAGTAATGAAACAACAATAAGTATAAATCGGAAACAGTGCCAGAAATATAATTTTGCAAGTCATTAGCACCCACAATAAATTAATAAGTATTCAAAGCCCAGGAAGATACAAATAAAATACAATATAGTTTTCAGGATGAATATGGAATGATTAAGCAAGAGGTAGACCACTAATTATTCATGCAGCCTGTTAAACTAACATTACCCAACCTAAACTAAGCTAGTAACTGTATCCTTACGTACCAACAGGCGAACCCGCACTACCTAGATGAGAGCCCCACCCTAAGACAACAGATTCCATTTACTCTTGTAACCCCCACCTCACTAGGTATGTACTGAATAAATCCCAAAATATGAAAATATATAAAATATTACAAGCCCATATGGAATTGTAGTGTATTCTTTATACTAACATTAAACTGCGATGTAATGAAGCAGTATCTCGAGGGGTGTAAAATGTCTGGGTGTATAGAATAATATTCAAGCAAGTCATGAATAGATAATGTACTTCTCACCAACTAAGAAATTGCGCAAGCACACATAGGAAATTAAAGGTTATCCATAACCATGCACTTAATTACTCTGTCAGAAATGAGGGGGTCTGAGATGTATATTAGTTGGCAAAACTAAGTATTACCTGTAACATATCAAGTAAATTTTGATGACTGAAAGATGAGGATTAGGCCATACAACTGTTTATTGATTGAGATGACTAAAATGATTTTATTTTGGATTTCTATCACGCTTCCCCATTCCTCAGCACACCCTTTCTGTAGTAATCACCCTTGCTTATTGTTCTAATCGTCCTTGCTTATTGTTCTCTGATCAAAAGGAACTTATAGGTGAATACCAAAAATGAAGGTAAACCACTTTACTTAAGTCATAATCTGCACTAGTTAATAGATATAATAATTAAACCCTTATGCTCATTGAAACAAAAACAACATATCCATATATTCCTGGATCTTGCACCAAAGCTGAAACCTACTAGAGTGAGCTTATGTGATAGTGGCTTTCAAGAAAGCCCGCAAATCACTCCCATCTCGCTCTAGGGCTCTCGGCAGGTAACTTTGCTCTCAGGCTTAGAGCTAATGGATTCAATTCTGTCTGTTTCTCGTCGGTTTCCGTGGAGTATTCCAGGCGCCCATTAAAACATTCGGAAAAGCAAGCATCCGTAGAGAGAGAGAGAGAGAGAGAGAGAGAGAGAGAGAGAGAGAGAGAGAGAGAGAGAGAGAGAGAGAGTCCACTTGAAAGTCCTGTTACACCCAAGCCGAAATTAAGACAATTTCCGTACCAATCTCCAATTTCTCTCAGCGATAACGATTTAGGAAAAGAGGTAATTGGTCTTATTAGAGAAGATGATTTTTTCCCTCTCTCCCTTCTCGTTTCTATAATTCCGTAAGGAAGAGAGAGGAAAGTGAGAGGGAGGGTAGGATACCAAAAGCCAATATACTTTTTTTCTTCCCGTTGATGAGGAGTCTCATTTTCCCAGGAGCTTCCAAAATTAGAGAGGCGAATCGCAGCACCCGACGTTCAGCATGAAACCTTGCGCCGTTTCTTCTCTTACCCGCGCTTTTTGCCGAGTAGGTTTGCCGGGTATTCTAACATCTCATTTCTAATTTGGTTAAAACAACATAATCAAGTACCACAGTAAGCAGCGAGCAAACTTTCATATCTGACGAAATTAAATTTTGATATTCTTGTAGACTTCATACACTTAAATAAAAAAAGACAAACATTTTTCTTTTTTTATGGAAGATATCTTTTGCGATTATACCGCTTTATTTTGTATCATATTTACATAAAGACAGCTAATAAATGCTCAAACATAAACAAACACCGAAGAAACAAATAACACCCTAAAAACAATTATCCATCTGCCGATCTGTACACAGTATATGTAACGTTGTGTGGGAAGTTAAATAACTGAACAGTTGACCTAATTCTTCCTATATTAAAAAGATATAAAAAAAAAAAAAAGCATTACCTCCTATGCCATCGGAAAGGGCCCAAAATAAAAGTAAAACGAAAAAAAAATTTTAAGTCATTTTCTGTTTTTCATTGTGTAACAAGCCTGATTTCATTAGCCTCTTATTTACAGGCTGGTGACAATGAATAAACAAGCTACAAAAGCATCCGGTTGAAAAATGCACAGAAAGTTGGGAGAAACTTTGGCGAGACATTATTACTGCTTCCCCGAAAAATCCTTATTAACTAGACCTTGTTCAATCAGCGAGAAAAAAATGCAGCCTTTCTCTCTTTCCAGCGCACCGAACGCAAATAAAAAGTCTAATTAATTGCTATTGTTGTTCAAACAACTTTGTCCAGCATTTCATCTCAATGAGAATGGCTGCCTCTCTCTCTCTCTCTCTCTCTCTCTCTCTCTCTCTCAACTGTAGCTGGACCTTTTTGCTGTTATTTTTTCCTTTCACACCTGTTGTTGTGTCGTAGCCGTCCACATCTAAAAAACTATTGCTCTTCCTTCTGGTAACATTTTGTTATGTATATGCGCACGGGCAAACACCCCCTCCCCCCTCTCTCTCTCTCTCTCTCTCTCTCTCTCTCTCTCTCTCTCTCTCTCTCTCTGTTGTGTCTTAGCCTCCTCCATCTAAACACTCCCGATAACATTCTGATATGTATTGGCCACGCAAATCCCTCCCCACCTCTCTCTCTCTCTCTCTCTCTCTCTCTCTCTCTCTCTCTCTCTCTCTCTCTCTCTCTCTCTCTTAACTTTAACCGTATCTTTTTGCTGTTATTATTTTCATGTTCACGCCTGTTGTGTTTCACCCACCTCCATCTAAATACTATTGCTCTTCCTCCCGACAATATTCTGTTATGTCTTTGCGCACTGGCAAACCCCCCCCCCTCATCCTTTCTCTCTCTCTCTGAAATTTAACCGGATATTTTTGCTTTTATTTTTGTTATTCACACCTGTTGTGTCTTCCTCATCTCCATCTAAAAACTATTACTCTTCATTCCGGTAACCTCCCCTCAACCTGGGACCACCTGGACGTGGTGAGGGGACTCTTGAACCCCTTGAATTTGTTACCGGGTTTGAGTCCAAGAGTCCTGCATATCATTACATATTAGTTTGGGTTAATTTTTTGGGGGAATTTTCCACTTATGGTAAAATTTATATGACCTGATAAATAGGAAAAGGTATCATAGCTGGGACAAGGGCTATGAGAATCTGTATTAGTGTCAATTGACAATATCGACAGAATAGTAATAGACTTACACAGCTTATGCTGTAAATCATTGCTACCCCTAGAGCTTGTTACTAAATAACATCCGTGTAGTCTAAATTCACTTTTTAACTGAAATACTTCGATGCATGCCTCCTTTTTTAAAGAAATCATCATTTTTATAACCCATGCTAGATCGATATTGTTACAAGGATACTGCATTGTGGTCACCCATTCAGGCACATCATTTACAGTGACCATCCGATCTAAATATTTTATCAAAAACTCATGAATTACTGTATCAAATGCTGCATTGAGTTCCAGTAACATTAATATTGCTCATGTACCATTACTTACATATTTCAGGAGGATGTCTAATCACTAAACAAAATACTGCGTCTGTGGAATGATTTTGCCTGAAAGCTGGCTAATATTCTAATAGGAAGTTTTGCTTTTCACGATGTTTAGCAATCTGTCGATTGAATTATTACTGACGGAAATGATAAGTTTAATGTTAGTCTGTAAGCCCTAGAGATCAGAAGTTGATTTGACACGCACTCATTCCTACTATCCGAATGAGAATGTTTTTGAATCATTATCAGGAACATCATGTATTTTTTAGCCTCTCTTAGCGGCCATCATTTTGTCACTTGATAGGGCCCCATTTTTCAGGTACCGTTATGGTTTTTTTTTTTATGATTTACACTCCTTGGCATATCTGTTTTTGAATATCATCGCAAGGTCACTTTTGACCCCGTAAATACATATTCTATTTTATGATAATTTAGTTTCAGTCTTTTTCAAAATTCCTAACTCTTACATACGTTTACATTCTTTATTGCGGTCATAATTACTTCATGTTTTGGTTATAACCCATAATGCATAGCGTATACAATATGTTACAATCCAGAGGCCGATCCCATTGTTTTCCTTTGAAAATTAATTTATTGGTTCTCTGCAGCCATGTCTACATAAAACATTGAACATCCTCATTTGTTAGTGTTTCTTGCTGGCCTCATATTAGCGGTGGTGTTTCGGATTCCTGCATTTTCCTGTTTTCTCATGGACGTTGATGTCATGTTTATCTCCACTGGGAAAGACGTTTCAAAATCATATTCCGGTTTTCCGTGAATTATCTGACATGCATTTCGCAATCCTGTATGCTTGTACATGAAGACGATATACTAGTTCACTTCAGTTGAATGCAGGCCCGCCTGCGAAAAACAGCATCATAAAACGATTTAACTGCCGTTCCAATATAAGAGGGATTCTTCAGGCGTGGTTCTGACAGAATTCAGGGAACAGAATCTGCATTGTAACATGAATGAACGTTTTTCATGAGAATGGAAACCAACAGGGTTTTGATATGATTGAAACAGACTTTATTTTTTACTTAGGCAAGTAATCAAATTCCTTTTATATGAATTAATTGATTCTTTGTAAATTTAGTATTCGTTACCCACGCTTTGTTGTCAGTCTCCTAAATAGTGTAAATGAGTTTTGACGTCATCATTTAATGTTAATTAACAGCTTTAGCGAAGTTCAAATTGTTTTTCAGTTTCCTGCGTGGAAGTAAGTAAAAAATAGTTTCTGAAAAATACAAATGAAAAATGCAATCTGTTGTGGTTCTGTCGACTGTCAGAGACTAGTAAACAGCTCGATAATGTTGCATTCTTTCTGCTGATGTTTAAGTCGACTCCGCAATTACCGCTAATTGATATTTCCAGTGAGAGAATTGCCTAGCCAAAGTTCATCCGTTTACAGTTATAATGTTTATGCTTGTGCGCGCGTCGTTTGCGTTTGAGAGAGAGGGAGAGACCTTCCCTTCTTTAATAATAATATGAGAGAAAGAAAAACGAGAGTTATAAAAACTCTCTTTTTTTCTCTCTCTATATTATTTTTAAAGGAGGGAAGGTCTCACCGTTATAACTCTCTTTTTTCTCTCTCTTATATTATTATTAAAGAAGGGAAGGTCTTACCGTCATAGGGAAGGTCTCACCGTTATAGCTCTCTTTTTTTCTCTCTCTTATATTATTATTAAAAAAGGGAAGGTCTCACCGTTATAACTCTCTTTTTCTCTCTCTCTTATATTATTATTAAAGAAGAGGAGGTCTCACTGGGTATTTCCAGTTCATCAGAAAGTGGGGTAAATAGTATTTATTGGCAAAGATTTTATGTAGGTCTAATAGCAAAGTCATTTTTCAAATCATTTCAGTGTATCAAGCTCTGCTGTTGTAAGTGCTGCACATAAATCTAGTAGTGTCACAGAACAATATTTTTTCAGTGGGATGATTTTTTTCCTTGCAAAATCCGATGTCAGATACGCTGCTAAGCTATTACTCATTTCAAGTTCATCAAAATACCAGTGACTTACTTTTTCAGCATTCTCTATAAGAGTAATAACAAACTTGGCACACTTGCAATTGGCCTGGCGTCAGGTCACAGGTCATGGCCCCATCTCTTAATAAGAAAAGGTTCGTAAGCACGCTCTCTTTCGTGCTCCCTCTGTCTGAAGTACATTTTTTTTATTAATAAGTCTACAGTCCTTTCCTCCCATCACATAACGTTATTTCCATTATTATATAACCGCATTGGAAGAGATGATTTAAAAAATTTAAGCCCACTTTTCTTAGGATGTTTTGCAAGGGTGTACAAACAAGGACAATTATAAGAATGCCTTTTCTTACACCAGACTCCACTGGAGAGGCAATAGTTGGTAATCCCTGTCAGAATGCACGCTCATCCTTTCAAGAACATTCTGTGACTATCTTCTTTTCTTTGTTCCCTAGAAAACCTGATTGTAGGTACTGGCATTTCCTTTCTCCTAATGGTAGGTTTTTTGATTATAAAAAAAGTTTTTCTTCAGATTTCATTGCAAAACGGGGGACTAATTATTGCTGTTGCCTGTTGGAGGCCCATGATATGAATATAGTAACCACAAGTGTAAATTGAGCGTATTTACACAACTTCGAAAATAGTTAATAAATACTGGCCTCTTTCGTCGTGCTAAGAAAAGTTCTGAAAAGAAGTTCTTCCCATTATGAAATTCAGAATAACATTTTCGTAACAGAATATACATTTTATATGTTATATATACATATATATATTAGATAGCTAGATAGATAGATAGATAGATAGATAAAACATGCAATTCACATTTGCAAGGAGAGTAAAGTATAGGCGCCATGTACGCAAGAAAATGTTACCCGGTTGTTTTTATTCAAGGAACTTGTAAGTCCCTTCATACTTATTCATAGGTGCTCGAATTTGCATATAAATTGACCTCTTACTTTCGCGTGGCAAAACGGAAATAGTCTGTTTGTAGCATATTGGCCTGTCGAATACACTTGCTGAGTTGAGTAGACAAATTTACCGTCGTGTCTTTAGCAATGCGTTTCTGTTCTTTTACAAAAGAATGATCTGCAATAGAAGAAAAGATACT
This sequence comes from Macrobrachium rosenbergii, assembly GCF_040412425.1. Classification (NCBI taxonomy): domain Eukaryota; kingdom Metazoa; phylum Arthropoda; class Malacostraca; order Decapoda; family Palaemonidae; genus Macrobrachium; species Macrobrachium rosenbergii. The sequence goes on from NC_089745.1 coordinate 18,229,887, forward strand.
AGAAGGTGAAGCAGAAATTGCGCACATGTTGTTTCAGTGGAAGGCGTGAAATTTGGTAACACGTACCCACTGAATGTAGAATAAAATATTAGAGATATTAGAGATAATATTCCTCAATGCGGCATTTTGTTAAATATAATATGTATATATATATATATATATATATATATATATATATATATATATATTTTTTAATATATATTTTCATATATGTTACCGAAGGGGAATTTTAGTTGATAATAAGTCCACCGTCCCGTGGGATCGAACCAGCGACGGACGAGGAATCATATGTGACGCACTAACGAAATCGGCCACTGTATCCTGATTCCTATCCTATACGGTATATTATCAACTAAAATTCGAAAATTATATTTATGTTTATATTACATTTGTACATACATACATATTTATATTTATATATACATACATACATACATACATACATACATACATACATACATACATATAGGATCCAGATTTTCAGGGAAACGCGTTTAATAATATTTATTCTAAAGCTGACGCTTCACATCAGATGATGCATTCTCAAGGATAAAAGCGGGTAATTTAATAAATGTTACAAATGAGATTAAGAACTGTACAAATATAAGAACAACGTAATGACACAACGGAAACACAGGATCTTGCATTAACTGAGCCTCCGCTCCTGTCCTCTAATATATATAAAGCATAAGGAAATAATAGCAAAATTCTGAAATTCAAGTCATGTGGTTTTATAAACGGTCTTCCTTCCCTGCACTCAATTTTCTCTTTGACAATAGGAAGTCGAGAAACTGTTTCGAAGTGAAATAGCAAGGTAGTTCCTGCACAACTTTTAACTATTGCCAGAGGAGTAAAAGGTAAAAGATAATTGGGATATTGGTAAATACTCGAAATGCAATATTGAAAGGTCTAAAATTTCCATCATTTTGAGTTGTTGCTGAACAAAAGATTAGAGAGAATGTCATTTTAATTCATAAAATAACTTAGTCAATCTGAATGTGCGTCGGCAAATGCATTGAGGAATGTATATAATATATATATATATATATATATATATATATATATATATATATATATATATATATAATATATATATATATATAATATATATATATATATATATTGCAAATGTTTACCTATAATATATATATATAATTTTTTTATATATATATATATATATATATATATATACACATATATATATTTTTATTTTTTTGTGCGTTTTTATTCATTGAATGTGTTTGTTTGGCAGAGTTAGAAATTCCCCGATTGTTCGAAGCTGATATTTTCACAAAGCACAGGCAACCTTTTTCATTAAATTAAATACTGTTGTGAAGTAATCATTATAATCATAAAACAACAGATGCTGGTTCTAAAGTGATGGAAGGAATGCAGATGTGCGTACAGTTTCCTCGTGAAGAATATCTCTTACAAGGAAAGCAGGTTACGAGTTATTAAGGCTTTAAAAGATGCAAATAATTATATGACTTATGCAATTGAATGAATGTGCAATACCGCTGGCCTGAAGTTTAGGCATTACGCTAAGTTTATTTAAGTTGAGTTCAGTTGTTATAAGCATGTTCGAGGCGGCATATCTCGAAAAATTATGAGCACTGAAAGACAAAATCACACATGCAGGAAAAAAGCCAAACCTAACGCTTTAGTAAGTCCACATGAAAATTGCTGTTGTCTCAAGGCATGATTGGGAGAGTGCCATAGACAATCAGTCAAGAGAACCGAGCGTTTAGCATGGGATTCCTCTGTAACGTTTCACATTTTCATCGTGCACTGAAAAGCCATTATTTTGTCAGCTTGTGTGTGTGCGAGAAAAGACAGTCATCTTCCTTTCGCATATGGATCTCTGACGCAGAAACTAATATGGCATTGGGTTAGGTTTTATCTTTGGTGACTTAGCTCTCTTTTTATCTTATCCCCAGTGCGTGAACCATTTTGTTTGTTATTAAAATGACTCATGTAGTGAGCCGCGGTAATGTAAAATGTATACAAAAAATGCTGTGTGCATCTCTGAAATAACATTGTTTACTTTCATATTTCTTATGTCTAAGCACAGACGAATACCTAAATTATATATACGCGTCCGCTTTCACGGATTTTATATATTTTAAGCGATATTTATTTAAACTGAATTGCTTAGAAAAATGTGGGACCATATATATCCTTTTCATCGATCTTTTTGAGATATGGTACGTTACTCATCGAAAAGCCATTCTATATCCTGATTTATGTGAAAGTAAAATAAAAAATGTTATGTTGGAACCAATTTTCACGATTTGCTAAAAGGAGATCATGGTATTAAATGTTTATTCCTGTTGATTCATTTCATGCTTGGCTTCAGCACTTCTACTTACGTTTCATTCATTTAAATGGATAGAAAAGACAGTCATCTCCCTTTCGCATTTTTCTTCCATTTTGGTTAGCTCCATCTTGCTCCACTATCCGGCTCTTACTGATTTTTTTTCATTTCGCTGCCCCCGTGACATATTTATATTCCATCACACCATTTTTTTTTTTCTTCAGCTCCTCGTAGGTGTAATTTTCTTTTTTTGTTTTTTAAGTTCTTTCTATTTGTTATATCTGCAGTTGTAGTTTTCGAGACGCCTTTTCTTTTAATAATAAGAGAACGAGTTGGGCATTCAAGAAAGGCGGCTCTCTCTCTCTCTCTCTCTCTCTCTCTCTCTCTCTCTCTCTCTCTCTCTCTCTCTCTCTCTCTCGGATTAAATCTGAGAAGTTGAGAGCGTCTTCCTTTGGATCAGTCGGTTGAAGGAAAAACGACTTGCTTCAATATTCTTTTTCTCCCTTTCTTATTCCCGTCTTTCGTCGTCTCACACTATTTTCTTTTATCTCCAGGACTTCTTTTCTTTAGCCTTTTTTCAATATGAAAATCTAAAGTTTCTAGATTTATGGTAAAAATTCCTTTATTGTTTTGCAAGTTTCCATTTTCCTTTCTCAACAATTTTCTTAATTAACCTTGTTATCTCATTTACTTCGTCGTTTCCTCAGCATTTCATGGCGATGCTTCTCTCGTTATTGGTTAAGAGACTGCTTTCAGTCGCCTCTTAATATTTATTTCCAAATTTTGTTGTTGTTCGCTAACCCATCTGTCAACTCTTGAATTCAATTTCGCATTCGTAATGAAAGCAGATAGGTTGACAGTGTGAGCCCGAGACTGAGCTATAAGCTCTTCTCTATCTGCTACCATAGAAATGTTATAAAGACTTTTGTAAGGTCCGGTACAACAAAAAGTTACCCAGGGCAGATGTATGAGAAGTTAAATCCTAAAGAAAATTTGCCTCTCTTTTAGTCAAAGAAAAGGCCTTAACCTCTAGGTACTCAAGTAATTCTAGAATATTTTTACTAAAAATGAAAGTAAGTTGCTAAGCATGCAGTATCATAGGAGTAACAAGATGAGGACTCCACCTTACAGCTACGAGGTGGAACGGAGATCTTCACTAAAAGTGAAAAAATCCTTCGGCTAAATGCGAGCTAACCAGACATTACAAGCAGTCATTGCCCGATTATAGCATGATTATTATTGAAAATCGATCAGTGACAAGATTGCTAGATACTGCGAACAGGCAAAGGAAATCAAGTACTGTTGAACATAATAAGGATATAGTTTTCTTTTAACCCAGTAAAATACACATCCTATGAAACTGTGTTTGTGTATTAATGTAAGACAGCTGCGTTTTGTCGTAAACATGTATTGTAGGCTACAATACATGGTTACGACAATTTGTAGCACATGTATTCTTGGACATTGTGTTATGCCATGTATAGTTTTCAAATTCCTTCTTAATGTAGACGTCTGTGAAAGAATGTGGCTACATATCCAATCCTGTTTCGTTTAATCAGATATGAGGAGTTTAACATTTTTCTGCCTACCACATGTTTTGCTTGAAGCATTTGACATAGACCAGAAAGGTTTTTTGATGGGAATTCGGGTGCTACAAATTCAAGCAGCAAAGAAAATGATGATGGAATGCACACTCAGGGCTTCGAAGCACGAGATTCAGCAATATTCGGAACTTAAATATTATAACTCGATGAGTTACACTTTATTTTTCATTCGGTCCCCATTTCATTGATGTATGTATGTATGTATGTAAACAGTAGCTTTCAAAAGTCACACTCTATTGGTTGGATAATTGAATACCAAACACGTCGTTTGCCTATTTAATCATCTTCCTTGGTAAAGCATCCATTTGCTTACTGATAAATATTTGTAATTATCCTATTCCTCAGTGTCATTTTTATTTTAAATTTATATAAATTTTAATATGGTGTCCTCTTCCCATAAGAGGATTCGTTTGCTTTGAAGTATTGTTTAAGGCGACAAAATCTTATATATATATATATATATATATATATATATATATATATATATATATATATATATATATATATATATATATATATATATATATATATATATATATATATATATATATATATATATATATATATAATATATACAGTATATATATACTGTATATATATATATATATATATATATATATATAATATATATATATATATATATATATATATATATATATATATATGTATTATATACTGTATATATATATAATATATGTATGTATATATATATGTATATAATATATATATATATATATATATATATATATATATATATATATATATATATATATATATATATATATATATATATATATATATATATATATATTTCCACAATAAGTAAATAACCTCATTATAACAATAATATTATATAGTAGGAGGTTAAATCTATTACTGTGTGACGAACATGAGCCTGACGATGAAACAAGTCTTAATTTAATCACATTAGATGCAATTCACCACGCTTTTCTGGGTCAGAAAATATTATTTTGAAACTCATAAGAAACCTTTGAATAATTAGAGGAAAGTCTCCCGGGTCCCTATCAGTTATTGAATCATAAACTCTGAAAACTGATCATATTTGTCTAAACTTCGTAACACCTTTCACTCCTCGATGTCAGTGGCCCTCGTTGTTGCGACTTTAATATCATTTTCTCTCTCTCTCTCTCTCTCTCTCTCTCTCTCTCTCTCTCTCTCTCTCTCTCTCTCTCTCTCGTCCGTTCTAAACAACAAACTATTAAGGATTCAAGGTATATATATATATATATATATATATATATATATATATATATATATATATATATATATATATATATATATGTATGTATATATATATACATATATATATGTGTGTATATATAAATATGTGTATATATATACACACACATATATATATATGCAGTATCATTCTAGCCCTTGTATATATACACACACACACACACATGCAGTATATTCTAGCCCTTGTATATATATATATATATATATATATATATATATATATATATATATATATATATATATGTATGTATATTTATTTATTTATGCAGTATCCTTATAGACCTTGCATGATAATAACCCCAAAAGTCATTAAGACAGAGCGCCTTTAAGATATATTCAGTACCGTAGTCAAGCACCATCTGGCGTTTCATTGCGTTATTTACCTAAGCGATGCTTAATGAATCCACCAAAATTCACATAATTACATGAATTACACGTTCGTTCAAATTTTAATCTTTCTGTATGATTTTCTTATCTTCTTTGGTGGTTGATGCTTAATATATTTTAGGTCGTTGGTGCTGTGTTTTTTACGTTTTTGTGTGTTAATGTCGCTTTCAATATCATTATTTTTATCGAATGAATAAAGTTTGTCTTCCCGTAGCTTGCACGCGTATTGGATCCCGAAAGCAACATAATAGATAAATCAGGAGCTAGATGGGTGGAACATTTGAATACATGAAGACTGTGAGCTGATAAAGTTATTTGTACAGTATTGCTAGAATGGGTAATAAAAATCAAAAAGGGCCAAATTTAAGTTCGTACATGAGTTTGCGACGTACAGGCAGTTCAGTTCAATTGCAGGTACTGGGAATCGAAAGATTATTCAAGATTTGATGTCTGTTTTTGCATCTTCTTCAATTATTCTTTGAAATGAAAAAGTCATATAAGATATCGCTATTGTCCAAATATGAGGTTTCTTGAAAGAGTTTGTCATCAATTTTGTTGATATCTGTGATTTGTTAAAAGGCTGTGTGTATGATGTGAGTGAGTTTTTATATCCCTAGATGATCATCTAGTGGCTAATCTTAGTTTTTGTACATATAAAGCTTTGTAAATGGCCAACAGTTATGGATTTTTCTAGGTTGCTGCATTCTGGCAGTAACGCGCCGGTATTGGTCATACTTGGAGAGGAAAGCAGGTTGCAAAATTGGATAGTTTATTTCCAGTGAACACAGTATATCGGTAACAGGTTACCGAAATAGGGAATTATACTGTGTTCATCGGAAATAAACTATCCAATTTTGCCACCTGCTTTCCTCTTCAATTATGACCAATATCGGCGTGTTGCTGGCAGAATGCAGTGACCTAGAAAAATCAATTATTAGAAAAATAGAGAAAACTCTATACAAATTGAATGCCGCTGATGCAGCTATCACCTTCAACACCACTTGTATAAAAGAGGGTCAAATACCTATATATATAATAATAATAATAATAATAATAATAATAATAATAATAATAATAATAATAATAATAATAATAATAATAATTACGGCAGCATTTTGAGAAGTGAATATTATATAACAGTATAACCTCATGAGCATCATTGTTGCAAAGAGTATCAAAAAGCAGGGGTCCCTTTTATGATCTTTGTCAGAACGATTGTAATGAAGTAATAAAACTCAACTAGCCAAAAGGAGGGATAGGAAGGACCATCAGTTCAAAATTTAAAAAATTTCAGGAGAGATAAATTTCTTTTGGTCAGAAAGTCAATTTTCAAGTTTGAAAAAAATACCCCTTAGAGTCTAGACAGTGCATAAAATTACTGAATATGTTTCAGGTTGGGACATTTTTCTTTTAGTTGAATTCCGGTTGATATATCTGCTGGTTTATATAAAATTAGAAATATAAATAATTATCGTGAATGGTCACTTAGTATTATAGCCGTTGTAGACCAAATAATGTTGTGCAAAGAATGTTAGCTTCAAGGTTTCCTGACTTTTCAGAACAGAGGTTTCCATTGATTTTTACCTGTTTGTCCTTGGATTGTTCAAAATTAGTCTCGACGCCTTTTTTTAAGTAGTCTGTTGTTAACATTCGTTCATCGCTTAGTGATGTAGGTACTAACGTAGTTAGTAAAAATTAAATCCTTTATGAGAATAATGAATGCAATTAATGCTAGTATTGAGATTCCATTAGTATTTAAAAAAAAAATATCGTTTTGACATCTTACAAATTTGACACCCGTTATGTAGCCTTCTAGCGTATAAGAATATGTAATAAAACGCGTTTATTCTTTAAAAAAAATGTTTGTTACTCGTAATACTTCTGCTACATCTACCACTGTTATAAGCAAAGACAGTAGAAAGGACATTAGGCAAGTAAAAAGTAATAAAAGCAGTAAGAGTTACTAACCTGAACAGGAATCACATAACGCAAATAGCAAGGCAAATCCTATTCGAATTGCCAACCGCTAGGTACTTTCATCTACTCGAAAGTCATTAACTTAGTTTCCACTTTTTAAGCGGTTCAAATGATTTCGTTTTCCGGACATATTGCATCAGATGTCGAACATTTCGAGGGATAATTGCCTGTAAAGGAATTGCCGAATTGCTAATGGTCATCAAAAAATGAAGGAAGGGGAATCTACTTGGTGGTTTTTAATTGGCGTCTTCCCAAAGTTCTGTTTGAGGACAATTACGCTGATGCTAATTGCCTATGCTCTGTGTCTTTCTCCAGCCGGGGTCGTTCGATTCCATGATTTGTACAGGAGATATTACGGCATAATCGAAATTCAGGTGAATTTTTCTTCGAATTCAACAGTGTAATATATTTATATATATATATATATATATATATATATATATATATATATATATATATATATATAATATATATATATATATATATATATATATATATATATATATATATATATATGTGTGTGTGTATATATATATATACATATATTTATATATATATATATCTATACATATATATATATATATAATATATATATATATATATATATATATATATATATATATATATATATATTGTATATATATATAAATCTTTACATGCATATTATATATATATATATATATATATATATATATATATATATATATATATATATATATATATATATATATATATATATATATATATATATATATATATATATATATATATATATGTATATATATATATATGTATAATATATATATATTAAAAAAGAAACATTTTAAGGAATTCAATGGATAATATAAAATTAGAATTTTTCAATCCTTATCTTGTGGTGGATTTTTTCTATAACTCCCTCCACCCTCAAAGTTTTTCACTGTAGTAAAGGAAATAAAGGAACTTAACTCCTGAAAGAAAGGCAAACCTAATTAATTCATATGAAATGTGGCATTTGTTTCTGTAGGGCATCCTGTCTGTGTGGAACGACTTCTACTAAATGGTTTACAAGAGCAAATTTATTTACCTGTATATATATATATATATATATATATATATATATATATATATATATATATATATATATATATATATATATATATATATATGTGTGTGTGTGTGTGTGTGCGTGTGTGAGAGGATTCGAATTGCTGCCATTGTTAGAAACAACGATAGACAGTGTCTTTGACCATTTAGGTGGTCAGTCACCGCCAGAATATACCTACTAGACATATTTTATCTAGTGGACAAACCATTCCAAATGCGCACTGCAGAGTAAATGAATGTAATAGAAAAACTGTAATAAAAGGACAAAATGTGCCTAACATACCAAATATACCCAGCAAACTAAATGTATGTCATAAGCTGACTTTACTAAATGGATGAAATTTACCCAAAATATCAGATGTACCCAGTGAAGGCAGTTGAGCCATTTTGCCAGATGAGTGCATTGGTCCAGTGAATATATAGGACAATTTTGTCCATGAAGTACATTTGGTATATTAGATACATTTTGTTTATTGGGTGAATTTCGTCCATAGGATATACTTCCCTGTTGGTTACATTTCCTCTCGGGTACAGTTGTTCATTGGGTATAGTTCATCTGCTACCTTTCAGTGTAGTGAGTACGTTTCGGTGATTATTCACATTTTGTATATTGGGTCCATTCTGTTCATTGGGTTAATTTCGTCCAGTGTGGGCAGGCACCGTTGCCTGAAATTATATGGAGCATGGAACTTCGCATCCTGCTGCTATAATTTCGGAAATATCCACCCATTTATAGTATACAGATCCAGTTACATTTTCTCGGAAGTAAGCCTTCTTACTTGCTATGTATAAACAAACAGTATGTTCCAACGTCATATATACAGATAGTGCTATCAAGCGTTTTAATAGAAGACAATGGTCTCAGTCCTATATCCTCGCCATTTTGATTCTATTTTCGAGTTAGACGACCTGTTAAGCTCGTTTGCTGCAAATGACGCTTGCATTCCCATGCATTGCCCTTTTAGTTCCAATTTACAGTAACAGGAAGTATTAAAAAATAACTTATAACATTCTGCGAACTCACATCTATTTCAATATTCCAATTTAAGCGTTCACAAAAAGTGATCTGCTTAGTCTTTGATTTTTCAAACATTTTTACAGTTATATCAGGAAATTCAAAACTCAGATACTTCTTTTTCACTTCCAGTAAAAGTTACATCTCGGTAGTGGAAGGATTTCTAAGGAAAATATTAATGATCACCATTTTAAAATTGTAAAACTTCTTCATATGTGATATCCGAACCTTTTCCAAGTAAATCCACTCGGCTATTGAAACTCTGCACAGGTGAAAAGTGGATGTCTGGAGATATGTGCTAACTTCGACATTTGAGACATCGATGCCTTCATCTTCAGGACATTCTTTTAGCTCCCATAAAAGTTTGATATTGGTTCTGTCAGTCGTCTCTCGCACCCCTCCTCCCCTCCCCCTCCCCTCCCCTCCCCTCCCCGTCCCTTCCTGCTCTTAACCCTCCTGCAATACACGTGTTGCTGTGGCATTTGTGAGTGTCAAGTCTGCAGGTCTCTCTCTCTCTCTCTCTCTCTCTCTCTCTCTCTCTCTCTCTCTCTCTCTCTCTCTCTCTCTCTCTCTCTCTAAGTAGAATCAAGCCTGAAGTACATCTACACTGATACAGTATAATATTATAATGGAAAATTTTCCTATGTTAAAGAAATACTAATATAATTCATGGAACTCCTCCCCCATTTTCCAACATGGAGTGTCGTTTGCTCTCTACCTTGTCTGTTCCTCTTCTTAGTCGCTATATAGCACTGAGGTGAACAAAGTGTAGAAAGGATTACAATGTAGATTTTTATCGATTACTAATACTTCCGTAGTTATTTACGTTTTTTGCATGTTTCTCGTTCTTGAAGAATGCCGTAGGTATTATAGCACTATGAAACCATGGCAATGTTAGTGGCCATAGTTGTTGTATTACTTCTAATAGTTTGTCTTGTATGCGGCATTTATTTTCATTTTTTGTGGTCAGTAATTTTACGGATATTATCAGGAACGAATAATCTGTAGGTTTCAGGGTCTCATTTAACTTCTTTTGAACGATTCAGTGTTGTTTAAGTTTGATAGATATTTGATTGACTAAAGGGTCTTTCTCTCTCTCACAGACACAAACGCACAGACAGAATATTAAACGATACTGTTTCTTTTCCTTGTTTCATAAATCATATACATAGATGTGTTAAATGTCTAAATGGAGAGAGAGAGAGAGAGAGAGAGAGAGAGAGAGAGAGAGAGAGAGAGAGAGAGAGAGAGAGAGATCTTAAGAACATGGTAAAATTTTCTGCTGGGTCGAATGAGAGTTCCAATCACAATATCAACATTTATGCATTAAATACATGATGTAATAAAGAGGCATTTACAATTGATCCTTAAGAATTTTTGGATAATACAAAGAAGGTGAAACTGTGGTTACAATGACAGATGCTCATTTTAAAGAAAAGAGGAAGCAATTATTTTGCGGGTGAATGTAAACCGCAAAATGGCCAACAAATTTCCCCTCATTTTCCAGTGCGCCTCAATTTGCCTTATCATGCGTAGCTGTTTTGCCTCGTCACTCTTTTAAATGGTCCTTTTGTCGTACAACTCTCATTAGACAAAGAATATCTTTACTAACGTATCTAGATAAACGTTGGAGGGAAACTTTTTTTTTAAAATATATCTCCTTTTGAAATGTAGGTAGCTAAGTCCCTTTACTGATTTTTCTCAAGGGCAGGATCAGGCTAAATTTAATGTCGTAAACTTCATAAAATTTGTATTTTACATTGCAGGCATCTCACTTACCCAGAGGAAATACTCAATTAGTGCCTTGAAAAGGACCATGATTAGCTAAGTTGAATAACAAGGTTAGAGGTGCTATCTTCGAAATGTACACGGGATCATTGAGATAATGATTGTTTTCCTATAAATTTAAATTAGAAAACTAATCATAATACATAGCCCTTTTTATGAAGGCGATATTCTTTGCCGTGCAACCGACTAGATTTGCTGTGGGATATAGTAACGCTGATAAATGAATGATATCCAAAAAGAAGTCGCACAGCAGTATTTCACTGGAAGTACTTTGATCCTCAAACGGCGTTAAGTACTTGATAATTAACAATTATTTTTCAGTACTGAAAAAATTCCAATTTAAAGCAAAAGGGACCAAAACTTTTCATTATTTCTTTAGTTTTTTTATCTTATTCTATGCTTAGTCGTTACACTATCCCTTGTGAATGGCTAAATTAAATTTCATATTCGAGTAAGGCCATGGCGGTATTCTTAATTAATAACCTATATTTAACAAAAAGAAAAATTCTTAGTAACAAATTGGTTGCGTACGGTTGGGTATCGACCAATGGCAGTAATTTGCATCAAGAGTATTTGAAGGTAATTGGAGCCGTTCATCATCCCCTCATTTTAATTATGCCCCGTACAATTGATTGTAGTATCTGTCATTATTTGAGTTGGTAGGTTAATTTTGATACCCCGTTTAGTTGCACTCTTTTTGATGACCAACATAACCTTCGTACTCTGGCCTTTCACGAGTTTAGGTTCTAGTCCCCTTGGTCGACAATACTCCAGACACACCTTTCATTTACTTGTTTATATTTTATTTTTAGTAAACATATATTATGTGCTGTATACGACCCTGTCACTTGTGTATTAAACTCAAAAGGCATAGGTTAAAATCTTGGCCGAGGCAGATGCACTTTTCACATATAATTCCGTCAGGATATAAGTTTTTCCCAAGGTAAAGTAAATTTTATACGAGTGGGCATCTGCATATAAATATTTGTAAGTGTAAGAAATTCACGTGTATAAGTTTATATAATATATTATATATATATATATATATATATATATATATATATATATATATATATATATATATATATATATATTATATTATATGTATGTATATATATATATATATATATATATATATATATATATATATATATATATATATATATATATATACATACATACATACATACATACATACATACACATACACATACACACACACACACACATATATATATATATATATATATATATATATATATATATATATATATATATATATATATATATATATATATATATATATATAGTCTTTTCAGAGGAAAACAGCTAGACTAGTATAAAACGAAGAAATAAAATCGTCTGACGATGGTATTCATGTTAACACCACAGTCAACATGCTGCTAGTAACTCTCCTATGTTTGTAATTTTATCTTGAATGGAGATAAATATTCGTTTATGGTTGAATTCGTTTATCATCTAGTGACTCTTACGGGCTGCTCTATGAGGAAGAGCCCGTGCTTAATAAAATCAAACAACCACGACAGACCTGTAAACTCTAGTCATTTGGCGTGACCATCCTCAGTGCACTGTCCCAGTGGAGCCGCAGCGGAACTTCATGAAAACGACTTACCTCATGGAGAATAACTCTACGGATGACACTTGCCTCATTTCAATCCGTATTTGGGTGTAATATGCACTGTAGTCTTTTTCTAATAAAAGAATTGAACTATATACTGTATATCTGCGAATGTGTAACTCTCAATTCAAGATAGATTTACAAATGTAGGAGAGTTACTGGCGGAATTCATTAACACGGAAATATCAGTCATTAGAGAGATACAGCTTTGTAAATATAAAATGAATGCAGCGGATGCAGCAATTACCTTCAAGTTATTATTATTATTATTATTATTATTATTATTATTATTATTATTATTGACGTATTTTCATTATTATAATAATTTTACAATTAACGTTAGTATCGATATTTAATATTTTCATTAATTTGACAATGTTATTGCTATTATTATTGATGGCAAGTACCTTTCATGGAAGTAAGGGACGAGAAAATGTGTCTTCAAATGCAGAAGAGCGGCAGGTGTAGGGGGCAATCGATAGATTTCTGATGGGCAAATTAACAATAAAATGTTACCTAACATTTTTCTGTAAGCAGTTCTTTACTCACAAAACACTGAAATTATTCTAATTAAACATCAAATCATTTTCATAAAAAACATTAAAATATTGTATTTCCGTACTTGATTGACTAATTAGGAATTCTGAAAGCCATTTCGGTTCATCATATATTTTTTTTTCATTTATTTATTAGTGTTCTCCCGTTCAGTTTCCAGGTAGAGCACCAAAGCATCTCTGTTCATCAAGTATGATAACCCTTCCTTTCAGTAAATTATTATTATTATTATTATTATTATTATTATTATTATTATTATTATTATTATTATTATTATTATAAAAAGTTAGTAGTTTCATTGTGAAAATATAATGGTATCGTTAGAGTTACTTTTTGTTGTTTAGTTAACAGGTATGTTTTCAAGCTCTTACTTGTAACTTCATTGACGCATCTTTATGTTCTGTTTTAACTCGTGGAAGTGGGGAAAGGACAGAGAATTTTACTACACGGTATTATTATAGAAACGGAAAACCCAGCTCTTGCATAGTATCTCCAGTAGGTGTGTTACTAGCAGAAGCAGCAACATCATTCACACAAGAAGTAGCGGCAGTGGTGGCTATATCGAAGGTAACGGAATTTCCACAGTCATTTCGCAAAACCTTTAAACCGGTACCGCCGGAACTGAAGTAATTACATCCAGAAGTGGAAAGAGGAGAGTGGTGATTGAGGGAGGGTGGAGGATGGCTTTGCAGGCGTTCAGATGGTGGAGTACCAAGTGGTGAGGTGTGGGATGTGGCAGCTGTGGGACTGGGGTGGTGGGGGGGCGGGTGATGGATCTTGAGTCAGAGATTCGTGTGGAAGTTGGAAGGTATCGCTTTGATTGCTAAGAGCAGCGATGCGGAAGGCGAGTAGAGATTTGTAAAGTTTCTTGCTTCGTTGGAGATCGTCGGGTTGGGCAACTTTCGATGTTGAAATGCTTAAATTCTGATTAATGCATTCGACTTTTAGGTCGTTTCTTTTTTTTTTTGCGCACGACGAGGTTAGAGTATTAATGAATATATTGCTAAATTGTAATTAGGTAATCCATTACTTAACCTCCTTATATTTCCTGGTTGTTTATTTATCACTTCTCTCTGAAGATGTGTTTTGAAACATGCATGATAATCATACTGCCCTGTTTGTTCATTTAGCCGCAGTTCTACAATGCATTTTGAAACTCATTTGGTCATTCCACCCGTCTTTCTCTGGAAAGTCGTAAAATTATTCATTGCCCAGCCATCTCTCTACGATATTCTGTGAAATTTGTTTACCTTAAGCTGCCATCCCGTGATGTATTTGCACTACGGCATAGGCATCTATTCAGTTCCTTCTCCGATATACCCTGGTTCTTGTCTGTTAGTATATGTCTGTTACTATATGTATATCTTTAATAGTTTACAAAAACAAATGTTGTTGGAATAGAAAAATAAACAGGTTTGTCTGTGTAGTAAAATGCTGAGGTTTGTTGCGTCACGTTAATTATTTCTTATATAGCAAAAATGGCGAAAGATGCAAGCTTTATATGCCAGGCATACTTAAGCAGTCACTTTCAGGAAATGGTTAAAAAAAAATATCTTTAATAGTTTACAAAAACAAATGTTGTTGGAATAGAAAAATAAACACAGGTTTGTCTGTATAGTAAAATGCTGAGGTTTGTTGCGTCACGTTAATTATTTCTTATATATAGCAAAAATGGCGAAAGATGCAAGCTTTATATGCCAGGCATACTTAAGCAGTCACTTTCAGGAAATGGTTAAAAAAAAAAAGTTAGACTATTTTTCACCACTGTCTGAAAACATTCACTTTTACGCCACGTTGAAAATCCTTGACCTGTGCTCAGAAGGCTGGAAATCTTTTTGGATTAGCCGCCTCCGTCAATTCCTTCTTGATCAGGTACTCTGAACTTTACGACATTTTGTCCTTCATAAAAACATGATATTTTGACTCTGATGGAAACATAAGACTTTTAACAATGAACCTTTTTTTTTTAACCATTCTCTGAAACTGGAATTTTAGTCTTCAGTGACTGCTTGAGTATGCCTGTCATATAAAGCTTGCATCTTTCGCCATTTTTGCTATGTAAGAAATAATTAACGTGACGCAACAAACCTCAGCATTTTACTACACAGAAAAACCTGTGTTTATTTTTCTATTCCAAGAACGTTTGTTTTTGTAAACTTTGAAAGATTTTGCTTTGGCAAATTCCGTTTAATTCTCAACCATGCTAAAAGGTTGGCGATATATCTAAATAGAAATATCATTTATTCCTCTTGAAAATGTGAAATTTGTTACATCTAAAGTATATTACTTTCTGCCTTATTGGAAAATTTGTACTGTATCTTGCATAATGGAGTAACTATCAGTTTACCGCAGTATCTTACTGGTAGTTACTTTTTTATTTGCCTTGGATTTCTGTGTTTGGGGGCATTTTCCTACTTTTTCATGGCTTATTTTAGCTTTTTATCCACGATATATTGCGTGATATTTCCGTTCGCTATCGAGTTTGTGGTAAAAGTTTAACCACTACTCTAATAATGTTTTAGCTGCTGAGCCATCGCGCATAATATTTAATAGGTTATTCGTTGTAGAGTTAGTGTACACATCATGAAATCAGAAGAGAAATTTGCATTTTTAACTCAACAATTGGCATAAAAATAATCCCATTTCATTCTTATTTCTTTTGTTTTTAATTCTTCAAAACTTTCGTCGGTGAATGAAGTGAAATTCTGCTCTGAATATGAAGTCGGTAAATTTCTCAACATGGAGGTATCTGAAAATTGATTGGTTTTTGGGACTAAACATGTAAGCTTATGAGAAGCCTTCCTGGACACAAACA
Source organism: Macrobrachium rosenbergii (assembly GCF_040412425.1). Taxonomy (NCBI): domain Eukaryota; kingdom Metazoa; phylum Arthropoda; class Malacostraca; order Decapoda; family Palaemonidae; genus Macrobrachium; species Macrobrachium rosenbergii. The sequence goes on from NC_089745.1 coordinate 18,246,327, forward strand.
CAAGTAAAAAATGCGCCTCAGCCACACCCCATAAAACTCTTAGCCGCGGCCCATGAAACTCAGCCACGGTCCGGTGGCGGTCTATGTTGTTGGTGCCTATATCGCTGCCAGAAGTACGATTATGGCTAACTTTAACCTTAAATGAAATAAAAACTACTGAAGCTAGAGGGCTACAATTTGGTATGTTTGATGATTGGAGGGTGGTTGATCAATACCAATTTGCAGCCCTGTAGCCTCAGTAATTTTTAAGATTTGAGGGCGGACGGACAGACAAAGTCGGCACAATAGTTTTCCTTTACAGAAAACTAAAAAGGGGAAGAAAAGGCAGACTTCGCCTACTGAGAGAATATTAACGAAATCCGTAGACGGTTTCGGAACTTCAGTGCCTGTAGTCCTTGGTGTGCGGTGTAAATAAAAGAGTAGCCATTAGTGTAAGGCTAGATCGTTTGCCATTTTATGAAATAATTATGAAATTCACGTACTCTTAGGGATACAAACAGTTTTTCGGCTGCTACTTTTCCTCTAGTCATGCGTTTATATTTCGTGAATGAAAAAAGAAGTGTTGCTGGTCAACGTGTATCTAGGCGTAAAAGAGGTGTATATTCTCTGGTGACAAACATTTTTTTTTCTGAAGTGTAGTATCGAGAGCTTTCCTATAGGCTGGAAATCTCTCTCTCTCTCTCTCTCTCTCTCTCTCTCTCTCTCTCTCTCTCTCTCTCTCTCTCTCATATAACTTTTAAACTTTGACAGCCATCATGCTCATACCAGCTTGATGAACTTTGTGTGTGTATACTTCAGTTTCCAAGGATATCTCAGGGGGAAAATGGAACGACGTGGCGTTTGTACTGATTAACATTAGAATTCAGAAACTGCCGTCCATTTCCCTTATCTGGTGTTCACATGTCGAAACTTAGGACACCAGGTCTCAGATCTCTTTTAGTATGTATTAACATAAATCCAAATAACTGATTTAGTGTGCTGAAAAGGTTGATGAAAGGGGGCTGGGGGTCCGCTTAGATATGATAAACTTTAGGAAAATAAATGAAAGACGTAAGAATTCAAAGATAAGATATGCAACACCCATCAGCAGTGTCAGGCGCACCTTTTTTGTTTTCCAAAGAAGAGTGCGTCCCTTTCGCTTCAAAAGTAGAAGTGATGTTTGCTTAGGTCTGGGTTAAATGGATTGGGATCTAGTTTTGAAATGTCGCAAATCTCCCTGAAGACCTATTGAATTTTTATGATGTTCGAGGGAAAGATATCTTGGTTTCGATTCCAGCAGCTTTCAACATAGCTGCAGGTCTACATTATATGCATATGCATATGCATATAAATACTATATATATATATATATATATATATATATATATATATATATATATATATATATATATATATATATATATATATATATATATATATATATATATATATATATATATATATATATATATATATATATATATAGTGCATTATATACATTATGTGGATATGCATATATATATGTATATGTATAATGTTATATATATACATTATATATTTATGTGTATGTGTATATTTCATATATCATTTTGATATATATATATATATATTATATATATATATATATATATATATATATGTTTATATATATATATATATAATTTGAATTTGTTTTGTATATATTGTGTGTGTGTGTAAGATCAGATTTTCAGTTATATCATCTTTTGAAGAGTTTGAGACTTCTGAAGCTCTGTAAAGTAAACAATTTAAGGGATAGAGGATTTTTCGTGTTTAGTATACAACAGTTTTTCACGTTATTTTGTGACTGAAGGAAAGATATCACACCTTACTCTGAACCCATGATGCAGTAATTCACCCGAGTCAATATGACAACAGTATTTTGAAATTTATGCTACTATACTTCTGGAGGTTCATCTGATGTGGCCAGGCCGTGGATAAAAATATACAGTAGTGCAAACGAAGGTGTTAGCTTGACCGTGCCGTAAAAAGACCGGCTGTGTCCTTCTTAGCTTTCCTTGAGTATCACCACTTTAAAAGATGTAGATGTGAGAATGAGATCAAGCAATGGCATCATCCAAGTATATGTTTCCTAGGTTTGTGTTCTGTATGTCTGAAGTAACGCAGTCTCTTCCTTATTGTGTCAAAAGATGGAATAATAGTATTGTACTTAATCCTTCTCACTTAATAACTCTGTGGTATAAGCTGTAATAAAAAAAAGTACATTGTTCTGCACCCAAGACTTGGTTTGTAGAGATCTTCAAGATAGGAATCCTATGACATTAATATAGTTTTTTTTTTTCTGTTAACTGAAATAGAAGGGTTTTATAATATCCTGAAGTGAAGGCGCCAAAGAATAAGAGATCATAAAGATTTTTAATCTCACTTGTCCATTTGATTTTTTGTAAATACTTGAGAAAATTAGTTTGGATTGGTTTAAGAACTGATAAGGCATTGACCGCACATGTGATATAACAATCTCATAATGGTTAATTTGGTAGGACAGTAGTTTAGTCCCAAATTTTCCAAACAGAAAGAAAGGAAGAACAGATAGCAAATAGAATTTGTGTACTGAAATAAAGTTGAGTTGGTTATAAACAAAAATTATACGCATTTCATATCCAGCTAGACTTTCAGTATCATTCAGAACGATTTCAGTGGTAAAATAAGCGGTATGCGCAACCATGGTCTTAACAGCTCAAATAACTGCATGTGGAATTGAAATAAGTAAAACTAAAATGGAAAATTTAGTCATTAATGTTGAGGGTATTTGTTGTGAGTGAATGTGTCAGTTCAATAAATAATTGGTGTCAGTGAATTGTTGTTGTTGTAAATTTCCAGAAATCTATGAAGTTGGCTAAATTGTGGCACAGATGAAAAAATGTCATCATATATTTTGCTACAATATTCTCATAAATCATACAACATAACCGACTTAGCCATTAATTTATCAATTCATAACCCTACACTACACCTGATGTGTATTAATTATATAAAAAAAACAAGGTATTTGGGCATATCTATCATTATTTCTTATTGATATATAATTTTATGTTGAAGGAAAGTCTTCCGTAATTTAAAATTGATCCCATCATCCAAGAGTCAATAAGGTAAATGGTGGTCTGTTTTTTCTTTTTACTATGTATGTTTTATTTGTGCTGTATTTTGCCCTTTTTTTTAGTATTTGTAATTTAATCCGCATGCATGTGTATATTCACATTGTTCATCTTTTGGGATTGTCATTTGCTCTGTGACACTTTGGCGAAGTGACATCGGTATATGTTAGTTGGAAATACTTCAGGGGTTCACACTAGGCTTCTTACTCCTTTTACAACGTACCGCCTTCACGGGCCATCTTTGGGAAAAGGTCCCATGCTGGCATAAAGCTTGGTTAGAATCATAAACCATCCACCAGCCAGTAGACATCCACAAAATATTGTAGTTCTACATATTTTACGTAACCATCAGTGACATGGAAAGGCGTAGAAATCTATAGCTGATTTCCGGATTGGGTGTCGTATTTCTCGTGCCTACTCGGTTACTTGATGTAGTTTGATTTTCCTCATTAGCCAGAGAGTTCATGCACTTTGCAGGATCATAACTCTCTTGATATCTGTGTATATTAGTGATTGATGCAGCTGTTTTAGCTTGATAGGGTGATATCATTAACAATATTTTAGATAGTTTTTAAAGGCGAGAGAGTGCCCTTTACAAAAGGTGTAAAGGGCACAGACACATACACACACACACACACACACACAGAGAGAGAGAGAGAGAGAGAGAGAGAGAGAGAGAGAGAGAGAGAGAGAGAGAGAGAGTTGATTAAAGATTGTTTGTGGATAGCAACTTACTCTTTTGAAACTCCGCATTAACTGCCAGGAGGTCTCTTTCACAAGCACGCACATACCCGCACACAGACAGATACCTCAGAAAGCACTCAAACACCTCAGAGACAATATTGGCTAACGCATATTGACGAATAATCTCCGAGTCGTACCATGACACTCCTGACAGCAGAATGGAATATGGCGTATATTTCCTTCCATGATCGACAGGTGATGAAAACACCGGCTAGTGGATATTGGAATTGTCAAACGGTGCTTTTTCTGCGTTCCCGTCTTTGAGTAATTGAGAACGTTTTTTTCGCGCATAGCTACAATGGTCGCTCTCTTATATGTATAGACTGTTGGTCGATAAATTACTTTTAGATAAAACACATCAAGATACATGAAATTTATACATTTTAGTTGCACTGGCTGGCAGTGTTGTGAATGGACATGTAATTGTGCTTTCCTTTAGAGTAGTTGTAATATCTTAGTAAAATACGCTTACAGAGGGACCAGTAAACGTGATTTTTATGCTGCTAAAGATGATACATAAAACTTTATATAGGTAGGTAGATAGATAGTTTGTGTAAGACTATTTACAATTAGTTTTCCATATCAAATACTCGCTCGGTTTCCTTCAGATAATTATTTGTCTTCTTTTCTTAGAGTTACCATCGCAGTCAGACGTTTACTATAACTATTACTAATTTTCACTGGTTTAATAATACAGCTTAATAACTTTTTTTACAGGAACATATTTACTAACAGTTGAAAGTAATTACTTTTAAATTCTACACGCCTCCATAATAAAAATAATAATAATAATAATAATAATATAATAATAATAATAATAATAAACATCCTTTATTGAAATTTACAAGTACAGTACACAATCTAATTACAGAAGATAACATGATAAAACTAATAATCGACAGTATCCACACAGTTGCTAAAGAAGTAGAAAAAATAGAATTCATAATAATGGTAATGGTAGTAATTATGTCGAGAATAATAGTAAAAAAATATTAAAAATGACAACAATTAAAAATGCAGATTGCAGACGATTAATGTCCAGCTAATGACCGTTGGTGGTTACTAACATTTAAGTGAAGGGCATGTAATTTGTTTTTATATGTATCTTTTAATATCCAAAATTGTCATGTAACCTTATCCTTAGGGCATTGATAATTTCGATTTAAAATTAGATATTGCTTTTTTTTTTTACTATCTACGGTACGCACATTCACCCGCGCGCGTGCGCACATACACATTTTATATATTTGTGTGTATATATATATATATATATATATATATATATATATATATATATATATATATATATATATATATATATACACTAATGTGTGTGCGTGCTCTAGAACTTTAGATATATATGCCAATATAAGAAAATGGAATAATATTTATTTGCATCTCCAGAAAAGTAATATTTTTTTTTATCTATAGAGAACTGCGTTTTAAATTTCGTACGAAAAATACAAAAGAATTATGCGTTCATAAACGTAATACGAAGTGACATATCAGTTCATAAGTCTTCTAGCCAGATATTTTCACTCACTTATGGCGAGATACAGAGTCGGCAATAGCCTATGCCGTATTACCAAAGCAAGCATTACTTACAAGTAGGTACTGTGGAAGACAGGAAGACAGATGAAATCACATTGGCTTTACAACTGCTTAAAATTTCCGCTAAATGGAGTCTTTTCTATCCCGACACCTGGAATCAGAATCCTACCATAAAGAGGATATCTATTAAGTATATCAGTGGTTTAATGAATCTAGACATTGCTTGTCTGAAAGTTGTCTTTGAACTATATAATCTACTATTACTTAACTAGATGTCCCATGCTAGCCGTCCATTACCTTCTAGAATATCTTATTTTAGTTCGGCGAATGTATAGGTTTTGATAGCAGAAAATGCCCTGAACGTATACTGTTCGCGACTTACAAGTCTAGGCTGGGTTAGATGTAAACAAGGCTGTTGCCCTTCATGTTAATGTTAAGGAGGAGTGTAATTAACTCCACTGAATATCTTTAGCTTTTCAGTGTCAACGTTGGTATCTCAAATTTTGCCTTACGATACTTCTAAAAAATCCTCCAAGGACCGACTGGAAAAGTAACAGAATTTTTCCTTGCTTTGTCTTTTCCCAGTAATGCCCCCCGTTCCTCTTATATATAAAAAATCTGTTCCTGTGATGCATATATACATAAATATAACTTTGAGGGGAGAGAGTAAGATGTCCGTCACTTCCAGATTGTATCACGTCTCTTGCAAATTGCCTTCCTCGGTATTACACAGCGAATGTGAAGGAGCCCTCCGGCAATCAAGCGTTATGAATCTCTTCCACCTCAATAAAAGGTGTAGAAGGAGAGCGAGGAAGAGGATCGCCCTCTCTCTCTCTCTCTCTCTAGAATAACTTTTCTTACTCCTCAATTTTCTTACTCCTCAATTTTGATGAAGAAATGGTAAGGCTTCCCTCTCCACTCTTTGTTAAATTTTGAATCGCTGGCTTCTTTGTACATAAAACTATATTAATAAAGACTCACTCACTTCAAGGAGTAATAGATAGGAAGGCGAACATTATTGTGTGTTCTAATTATCTTACCAGCAATAAGAAATTATGAAAATTCGTTATTTATGTGCCAAGGAAGAATTGTATTTTTTGAATATGATCATCTTTATGTGAGGGAAGATGGTTATTCCCTCTTCATTGAGCCCAGACTGTATTGAAGTATAAAGCATAATGTTAATAATAGTGAGACTGGTATTTTCCATGTCAATTAATTGGGATCAGTATGCAAATGTTTTCTATGTTATTTTACTTACGTATATCATTTTGGATAGAATTTTATGATTTTCTCAGTTTATTTCCTCGTTTCAGCAGATCCTTCCACAATTAGGCTTCCATATCATATTTTTATACATAGAATGTTTAGTAACTGCTCTTTTCTACTTCCGCTAAGCATATATTTTTTTTTCATCACTACACTAATGCTTCGTCTCGATACAACTGCCTGGGAAAATTTTCTGAAATTACCGTTGTTTTCCTTTTTGATTCTCTACTTAAACAACAGTTCCTCATTGGACGGATGGGTATTGTTCTCAGCTAGCATTCTGCTGGTCCCGCTTTCGATTCTCCGACCGGTCAGTGAGGAACTAGAGGAATTTATTTCTGGTGATAGAAATTCATTTCTCTTTATAATTTGGTTCGGATTCCACAATAAGCTGTAGGTCCCATTGCTAGGTAACCAAAGCCCTTCGTTGGCTGAGTCGGTTGAGCTTCAGACTGTCACTTGGGCCGGAGTTCGATTCCCCGGCCGGCTGATGAAGAGTTAGAGGAGTTTATTTCTGGTGATAGAAATTCATTTCTCGCTATAATGTGGTTCGGATTCCACAATAAGCTGTAGGTCCCGTTGCTAAGTAACCAATCTTAGCCACGTAAAATAAGTCTAATTCTTCGGGCCAGCCCTAGGAGAGCTGTTAATCAGCTCAGTGGTCTGCAAAACTAAGGTATACTTAACTTTTTTTTTTTTTAAACTAGGTAACCAATTGGTCCTTAGTCATGTAAAATAAATCTAATTCTTCGGGCCAGCCCTAGGAGAGTTGTTAATCAGCTGAGTGGTCTGGTTAAACTAAGGTATAGTTTTCTACTTAAATGTCAAGGGAACCCGATGTAAGTAAAGCACATGATTCAGATGTATTTCTGATATTTACTCGAGTTTCCCATTCTCAGCCTCTACCCTCAGTTACTGGAATATTACTCTGTGGTATTTTGTTATGGAAGGAGGTTGATACCTTTCAACATAAAAAAGCCAGTGTTCCTCAGGTGAAGAAAGAAAAACTTCTAGATGCAATTGCTAGTGGTTCACACTTCAAGAATAGCCATACTCAAATACCTAAGGTTTGGGAAATCTGCAGTTTCGCAGAATTTTTTACTCTTGTGTATTTACAAAAACGCTTTTGAAATATTTCTTCTGAGGTTATCTTCAGGACCTGTTCTTTAGTCTTTTGTGATTGTACCCCCATTGGTTCATATGTGACAATGTTAACATTTATTCATTTATTCGCTAATCTTTGGATGGGCAATTTCCTAAGGTTTTATTTTATCTTCACGTCTCCCCATGTCGACAGCCATTTGTAACCCTTTTAAACGATTCTTTGCATACCCGGTTTTTCATAGATAATCTTGGTTTAATTCCAGTTATTTGTGTTTTTCGTATTCTTTATGTTTTTAGTTGCATCATTGTGTTTCTCCTTATATGGTTATTTCATTCATATTTTTTTTTATTTTTGGAAAGACTCTGTAATTTTGATTTTTATGTCATGTCCACCGATTTTCGTAGATTCTAATTTTATCCCGATGAGCGGTGTGATTGTGAAATTCTCTCTCTCTCTCTCTCTCTCTCTCTCTCTCTCTCTCTCTCTCTCTCTCTCTCTCTTTGTGTACTTATAACTCATATAATGATTTATTATGCTCAGCGATGAGACTATTTCATTTTGGTCCTTTCAAATCATTGTTCTTCCCTTTCTGACATTATTTTCATTTTAGTCCTTCTCATTCCTTTGGGCGAGCTTCCTGTCCAAGAGACAATAAATGAAAAAATAAGTTGATGTTCTGGCTAGTTTTTTTTTTAATGGCTGCATTGGTTTTTGTTTTATTTTTGTTGTCATTAGCTATCAAAATACTATTAATTAGAATACGAGCCTAAATAAAGCAAATACTTCGTCGCTAAGAAAAAGAAAAACTACCAGGTTGCATATGATTGAGAAATGCTTTACTACTAAATGTGATCTGCGATCAAGCACTTTCTTCTAGAAGTCATTAATAAACGCAAGTTGAAGTAATTAGATATTAAAAGACGTTAATATCTTCATTGCTCGATAAGCGTCGATGCAGCGGATGTAATTCATAGGTGTTACAAGCGAAAAGGAGATTCACTGTTCAGAGAACCCTTAATGTCTTCTTTATCAGTTTTGACTCCTGGCTGAAAGTTAATGCGTCCTTGTCCCAGTTTTTCTTCTACCTGACTGCGCCGATAGGCAGATAATTGAGAAATTCCCTCTGTTTTTCCCTTGAGTTTTTCCCTTTTTATCGCTTAGTGAACTTTGCTATTTTATGCAGTGACATTTTTTCCGGAACTTTGGAAAACGTATTTAGTGTCAGAGGGCTTTTTGAACCCCTTTTTTTTCAGCCAAGTCAGATGCCGTGGAAAAGTTACCAATTAACTTGACGAACTACTTAAACTTTGAAAGAAATAGAGAAAGAGAGAGGGAGAGAAAGAGCGGCCTAATTTCAGTCTTTTAGAATTGTATTATCCTTGTCAGTTTAATGTTTGTATATTATTCTACGTTATCTAAGTTTCATTTGGATTCCTGTCGTCAAAATGAGTCTTTCTGAGTTTATCCAATTCAACTTTATATATATATATATATATATATATATATATATATATATATATATATATATATATATATATATATATATATATATATATATATATTTTTTTTTTTTTTTTTTTTTTCCCAGGATCAGAGGAAGAGGAGATAGAAAAATTCTGTGTCCCTTTATATGAACTGTAACTTGAAAGTCATTTGTCGCTAATTTTAGACTAATTTTAGGCAGTAATAATTGTTGCTTATATGTTCAGAATTGGAAAGTGTATTTAGGAATTTTTTCTAAAGGAAGGAATGCAAGTCAGCTTGTCAAAATACGTTTGTTGTTTTTGATAAAGGATGTTAATAGATATGTTGCTTATTGCCTGCTTAGTTAAACGAGACTGCTCTTTTTTGGTGTTCCTTTGTTTTTTATGCATACACAGCACTTGGTATTTGTACAGATGATGGAACTGTTGAGATAAAGTTAATGACCCAGTCAATAGTTTTTTATATTTTATATCTATATGTGATTTGAATTTCCTTAAGGGAGATAATAGACTATTTTAAGGCAGTGACTCAATCAATAGTGTTTATATCTCCTGGCTTTCCTCTTTACCCACTCCGCAAGTAGGGAACACTTATCTCTGACTAATTTTCCAGCAGTTATGATTCATCAAGATTTCTCAGAACAAATCACTCGAGTCTCATAATAGAAATAGGATAGCTGGACCATTCTGTGCGAACCTAAATTTAATATTATTCCGGCTTCTGCCATGAAATGTGCAGGACATATGAAATGGTCCCTTGGAAACACTTCAGCAATTTTGTTGGATAGAAAATCGTTAATGTGTGAATCACGTTACGGATTAAAGGGAAACTTCATAATAGGCAAGTAAAGGAAATGACAGTCGTTGATTGTGTGGTAGTTGCTTCATTATTTTGGGGATTTAGAGAAAGAATTTTTCGTTGTGCTTGTGTAGAGAGTATGTTGCCCATTAAGCGAAAAGGAAATTACTGGTATTTTATGATATTTTGACTACAGATATATTCAGCTAGCGGAAATATTGTCAGAACGATTCTCTTAGAAATCTCTTAATAGGAACAGCAGCAACTTTCATTTTGGATTTCAGCTTTGATGATAGTTGCGGGAATTGTCTCATTAAAATGAAACGTTTTATGTTGCGAGTTCTAATATAACGGAAATGGTCATTACACTCCAATTAATCTGACCCGAGATTATTTAATTACTTTGATGATAGATTCTCTCGGCAGAAGGGAACTTTTTTATACACACACACACATAATATATACACACACATATCCATATATACATACAAATTCGGAGTTTTGTAAACGGAGAGTAATGTGTAAATAAGCTGTATAAATTGCACTAGAAGGAGGTCTTTAGCAGAGTAGCGGAATAATATCCGCCTGTTTTTAATGATTATTGCACAGAGAAATAGGAAGGAAATACTGCAGTGCTTGAGACAAACAATATTAATTCCGTATTGTTTGTGTGTGCACGAGTAGAGCCATACGACGCGGATGTTGTATTATTCTGAACGGACAATTGACGTTTATGCATTTGTTTAGTCATTTCATCCCCATTAAAAGGCATACTGGTGATACAGTGAAAGCGCATGTTTATATTTTATGGCAGGATGCCGTGAGCTGGTTAATCCTTTCATGTTTATTATCCCATAAGCTGTGATGTTCACCCACGCGTGGTTTTGATTTCATGCCTTTCGTGCTTCTGTTTTTACGTGTTTGTTCCTCCGTAAATAATGTCCCTGGGGTTCAGTGGAAGATATTCAGAATTGTAAGTGAGAGAGAGAGAGAGAGAGAGAGAGAGAGAGAGAGAGAGAGAGAGAGAGAGAGAGAGAGAGAGCTTCATCTGAAGTTCTTTGATATTGCCATAAAAAATATATGACATTTATAACGTAGATTTTCGTTACTTCTCAGAAAGTTAAAAGGAGCAGATGTGAAGCTTACGATAGTCATACCGACATATAGTACATTAAATAAACCATAGAAAATAATCCAAGAAGAAAATTTTAAAGCAAATAAATTATGTTCCCAATACAATATTTATTGCTTTGAATTAAGTTTTGATACATATCGATTCCTCTACCATGAATTTCTCAAACGTCTGTTGAACGAGAACATACGAGGGCTGCCCTGGAACACGGAGGTCTATTTAAAGTGTCAAATAATTGATGACGCATTGATTAGCAGCCTTCGATTAGAAGGCTCATCAACTTTAAAATGGCCTTCTTCCCAGCCAGTGTTACCGTTTATTTTTGTCCTACTATATTTTAAGGGCCCTGCTATCAAAACTAAAGATAATAGGCATCCAACATATTGTAAAGCGTTTATGAAACGTCACTTTTAGCAAAGTGATATGTTCTTAATATTTTTCCCATTTATACCTAGATCTGTTGCTGATGCAGAATAAATAAAATTGCCGATGACGAGACTGTGACGTAAGGGTGCTTTTATTCTTGAGTGCTGGAGAGGAAAACCAAAATTTCCTCTTCTTGAAAAGATGGAATGTATGTATTTGTTCTGAAATTACTGGAAGTTCGTGGATATCTTGTTTCATAGGAGCATATCACTGTTATTATTGACATCAAGAATAACTGAGTAAAATTCTAACACGAGAAACTAGATCAGTCGTGTAGAAGGTTACGTCTTCAATAAAGAATGAACTTTCTTTATCATAAATCTGTCTTTTTCTAAAACAGTCTGTTTCTGCTTTTTGTCTGCTTGCGGAATTTTTTGTGATGTACTCGCTGCATTCTGCATGCTTTCAGAGACTCAAGTGTATTTTTATTTCAACTTTCTCCCACAAAAGAAAAGCTGAATAAAGTAATCTGATTTGTATGACTTCAGGTATTAGGATAGGAAGATGGACAAGGAGACTTAAAAAAAGGGGGTGGGTGGTAGAAAATCTATGTTAGCCCTTCAGAAGAGACGCGATGGCTAATATTATGTAATAACCTGCCGTAATTGTTTCCGCCGCTCTAAAATGATCCATGTTTATTATTGTCATAGCCATCATATTTTATGAGACAATTTTCTTTATATACGAATTATTATATTTTTTCCCTTATCACTTACATTCCGTAGAAGCATCTGTGACCCAGATTTCAATATTGGATTTCGCTTAGTAAATTATGTAAATAATGTCAGTTATTTGAATCATTTTCCCATTGATGAATTATTGAAGGACCTACTATAATCTCGGAGTTACATTATTGACGCACTTGGCAGAGCGGGAGGAGTAAATTTCACTAGTCTTTGCTTAGGCGGGTTTTAGTCACGTAATGATAGGTAACATTCTACCACGTTGTTACCATCCAAAAAGTAGATTCATCTGTTTGGTAGATTGGCTGGCGTAAAGTGACAAGTTTTAGCACTCTCTCTCTCTCTCTCTCTCTCTCTCTCTCTCTCTCTCTCTCTCTCTCTCTCTCTCTCTCTCATATCCCCTCGAAACAAAGTCATCACATATTTATTTTATATTTACAGTCGTTTTCATGCTATAGTTAAAAAATGAAATATTATTTAGGATCGATAACCCCGTCAGTTTCCGGTCAATCAGATGTAAATATGGAATTAATGTTTTACTTGTCGAACAAAACTACTGAATAGAAAGTTATTAAAATGTGAAACTCTCTGGCTAATGAATTTGAAAATATGTTAACATTAATTGTTGAACACCAGTACCAGATGTATTATTATTATTATTATTATTATTATTATTATTATTATTATTATTATTATTATATTTTTATTATTATTATTATTTGTTTGGTTGTTTTCGCTGAAGATACATATGTAGAGTTTAAAACAAATCCTTATATTTTGGTTCTTATAAAAATTTCAAGAATTTTTTTTATGAAAATAACAGAAATATAAACCGAAAGATCCTTAATAACTATACGAGTATAGTGACATAACCTCACCTCCATTAATATTTTACTTCCTTTTCTTCCTCCTTTTACTTCTACTACTCATCCTCCTCCTCTTCTTCCTTTTCCCGAAGGAAAGCAAATATCGTAAAGTACAAAACGAAGTAATTTTAAAGAAATAAATGGGATCGAGTGAATAATTGAGTGAATAATGAGGGGGAGAATCAGCAATACATTGCAGTGTAACACAGATTAAGAGAATTGGCCTTTCTCTCTCTCTCTCTCTCTCTCTCTGATATTGTGCAGTATTGTATTTTACTGCATGGTGCTTGCAAGATTGATATACAAGTTATTTGAAGAGTTTTTTTACGAGATTTTTACTTCAGTTGTCTTTAAATTTTGAAGTATTTCTATTATGAATAACTGAGTTTTTGAATCTGCAAGTACGTGATAAAACGAATGTAGGAAAGTGCTTATGAATCTGTGTGATTCCATAGGTAGATATATGTAGGACACACACACACACACACACACACATATATATATATATATATATATATATATATATATATATATATATATATATATATATATATATATATATATATATACATATATATATATATATATATATATATATATATATATATATATATATATATACATTAAACATTTTAGTAGAAAACTGAATAATTGATAGAAAACATTGCTAAACGTGGTGTCCCTGGTAGCAGTCATAGTTTAATATCCATGGTTGTCTGAAGAACTAAAAATGCAATAGAGAAGTCTCTCTCTCTCTCTCTCTCTCTCTCTCTCTCATTAGGAGACAGCTTACCTTACTTCAGACGTCTTTCATCTAATAAAATGGCCCCTGTCAGCAGTGATTAACCGTTTGAGGCTAACGATGTTTCAAGGCACAAATAAAAGACTTCAAAAACTGTTTCGGTGGTTTTTCTACTCAAAGAAAATACTGTGCAGACGAAATCTCTCCAGTGACTGATTTGTGATTTACCGGAGAAAAAATGACACTGCAAGTGCATCTTATTTTTTATTTGCAAGGGAGAGTAAAATTGTATTCAGCTGTGATTACCAGTCTAGTACCCCATGCAAATAAGAAATGATATTGAGCTAGCAGTGTAATATGTTTCTTTGGTAAGTCACAGATCAGTCACTGGGGAGATCCCTTCAGTACAGTCTTTTGTTCGAGTCGGAAAACAATGAAACATTATTCTCTCTCTCTCTCTCTCTCTCTCTCTCTCTCTCTCTCTCTCTCTCTCTCTCTCTCTCTCTCTCTCTCTCTCATGAATCCCGTGCCGTTGTACTACTTGAAAATAGTTTCTTTAACGGTTTCGTACTTCATTATAAATTGAATAAGACGTTTGACACTTCAATTTGTTAAGAGCAAGAGAGATGCAATCCACATATAATCCCTAAAGCCGCTAATTAGAGAAAAAACGCCGACTCGAGTTGCCTTCTCCTTGTAGGTGATGTCGTCTTCCCCTTGTAAATCAACGAAGTCCATGGAATTCCAAATATTGAATCACTCATTTCTGTTCTGAATAATATGCTGATTTCGAATCATATGTTTATGAAAGAAAACTTCAGCTGAATGCGATTATCATTTCCCTATCTGCAGTTCGGAAATATATAATTGCAATCATTCTTTACTCGTTACTTCAGTGAAATAACGATATTGAATCAAATGCCTTCTTCATTAGTGTTAAATCTACACTAATTTGTTTTTTTTTTTTACTGATTTTGTCCTTTCGTAATTGGAGAGCAATTTATTTGAATGTAAAATCCCATATTTTAATGCCACTGATTATCATTTCCATCTGGAACTGACGGACAACTTTTGTGAACCACATTTGCCTCTTGAAGATTTTCCATTGATTTTCTTGGCGATGTGGAAAACGATGATTAATCTTTTTCGGCTTTTTATTATCACCGTCACCTTGTTATCCCTTGTAGAGTGAAATTTGTCTCAGTACCTCTTAATTAAATTGGTTTAGAATTATGGCATTCATTTCATGTCGAGATAGAACACCGGTCATTTCATGTGCCAAAGGTTCATTTATACTCACTAGAGAGGTCAGAATTGTGGTAGTAAGAGTTTGGTAACCTGAATCTTAAAACAAGGGATTTTAGACTTCAGTGCATATCATTTAATAGTTTTAAAAAATCTGTGGTATACGTGGTAATATGACATTTAACAGAATTTTTTAAATTATATTTTCCTTGTTATTTCCCTGATATGTGTTACGTGTTTCATGGATGTAGGAATCTTAACTCAGCTTATTTTAACTTATGATACTCTTTTATCCCATAGTCTACACATTGTTTACATTCAGATTCCACAAATGTCTCCGATTAATAGCTCTCTCTCTCTCTCTCTCTCTCTCTCTCTCTCTCTCTCTCTCTCTCTCTCTCTCTCTCTCTCTCTCTCTCTCTTCCCCCACAGGGCAATAGACTTCTGTGTGACCCCGAACCAGACCTGAAGAAAGCAGTGATGGTAGGTTGTTAAAAAGATCGTAGTGCCACAATTGACCAAAGCTGGGAATTTGGCAACTGGTTCTCAGCAGCCTGTTATGAGTCGCATCTGGTGTATACAAGGAAAGATAAAAAGAGAAATAAGAACAGAATTCCCTTCAAGGTACCTTGCCTTCAAACACGAAACAAAGGCAAGGCTTGCACGCAAGCAGACAACAAGGCAGTCTCGTCAAGAATTTGAAGGAGAGTCATGGTAAATTCTTACATACGTGTGCTGATCAAAAACATATATAGAACATTGGTGCTTCAGCACATTTCTGTTTACTTTATTTATTTTACCTGCTTAACTCTTGCTTTTGTACGAGTTCCCCGTCGTATTATAATATTCATAAAGGGTAAATTAGATCTATTAATTCTTGATGCTTTTATAATATAAACTGATCCATTGTTCGTAAGACTAATATATATATATATATATATATATATATATATATATATATATATATATATATATATATATATATATATATATATATATATATATGTGTGTACGTACATGTACACGAGTGTTTGTGTATGTATATATATTTGTATATATATACACATACATACACGTATGTATGCATGTATATATGATTAGAATTTGGAAGTTTGCGATAGGGAAATTAAAGAGCAAATAGAAGCAAAAGTACGATGTTACGGATAACTGGGAACAAGAAAATGCATCAGTAAATGCTGATACGGGCAGTAGGAAAATGGAAGCAGTTGAAACTAGTAATGATTAAAAGGAATCTTAGCGTGCTTATGGAGACTTAGGTTTGATATGAAGCGATTGTTGACCCAAATGTCATCTCAGGAATTAAAGTATGATATTAAATGCAAGAGAAAGGAAAAGTGGAAACTGTAGAGAGGAGGTAAATTTCAGTGTAGGAGAATAAATGTAGCTGATTGTTTTGAGATAGTTAATTGAAATGGGAGGAATTTTGGACGATAGGGAGATGAAATGACTGTAATAATCACTAATGTTAAGAAATAGGAGAAAAAGACATAGGAAGAGATATTGTAAGCGAAAGTGCTTACAAGACAACAAGTGAATGGCAAAGTCTGTGTACAGGGTTTGATGCGGTGATGATTAGCCCTCTATGTACTCGTACATGTAGTAAGAGGCTAAATGAGTTTTATAAGCGATTCAGCAGCTCAGTTCAGAAGAATGTGACAGTTATTATTCCCATTTTTTATTGAGGCCAAATCCTGTAGGTTATATTATATATATATATATATATATATATATATATATATATATATATATATATATATATATATATATATATATATATATATATAAGAAAGGGTGGGGGATTTTGAGATCTTGCAAACGAACAGTTATCTTATGTGAACAATAACTAACTGGTGTCTCATTAAACTTATATCAGCTAAAAGCCTGATGTACAGGTCTCACAACTTCCTCATTAGAATAACACCGAGGACCTAACTGAGTCTCCAGTCGAGAAACTTCTCGTTAAGAAAGTCCCCGTTTACTAGACACAGATGTTGTTGCTTCTCCCCCCCCCCCCCTTTAGCAACTCATCTTTGCTACGACATTTCATTATGTCTTATTTTACTAATGTACGGGTATTGTGAGGTATCCCTTATTACTTTTTTTTTGTAAGTATCATTGTAGAATATATTCAGCCACACTTTTTTTTTTTTTGCGGAAACGTACATCTCAGCCGATGATTTTTCTTACATCAAACCGTAAAAGGGGAAAATATATTTTTAGCACTATTTTATATATATATCATTGTATATTTGACATTAGTGCCAGTGCATATGATAATCTCGCTAATAGAATTTACTATAATCGCGTATAAACCAGTTAATCATTTTAAGTAAGGCGGAGGTGATCCTAAGCAATACATAATTTAACAAACAGAGAGAGAGAGAGAGAGAGAGAGAGAGAGAGCTGGTATTATGCTAAAATAAATACCTACATACATATATATATTATATAATTATACAGCACATTATATATATGCATACCTGAATATATATTAGCATAATAAGCTCTCTCTCTCTCTCTCTCTCTCTCTCTCTCTCTCTCTCTCTCTTTGTTTGTTAAATTATGTATTGCTCAGGATCACCTCCACCTTACTTAAAATGATTAACTGGTTTATACGACTACTATAGTAAATTCTCTCTCTCTCTCTCTCTCTCTCTCTCTCTCTCTCTCTCTCTCTCTCTCTCTCTCTCTCTCTCTCTCTCTCTATATATATATATATATATATATATATATATATATATATATATATATATATATATATGTATATATGTATGCATGTATGCATGCATGCACGTATGTTTGCGTGTATTTATAAAGCATATTTTTATGTGTGTATCGAGGTTTTTGTGGCAGATGTTTTTAAGTTCGATTAGTTTTCTTATATTTTCTGTCTGTGTATACGTTTACCGTGTCATGGCGTTTCTGAAATATTCGTAATTTATTTTTCATCGTAAAAAGAAATCAATACGAAATGTAGACATTTGCATGGTTTATAAATGTATATCTTGCTTCACCTCGTGGAACAAAATGAAAATGTAGACTGGTAGTTTGAGATCTGCACTATCTCAACTGATTTTTCCACAATCTTTACCTCTCGATGTTTCCTATTATCGGGGTTCGTGAAAGTTTTAAGGAAAATTATTTGTTTCTTTGCTGTCTTTTACTTTACATTGTAAATTCGTCTTCTTACTGTCACGTTCTTATCAAAACAACAAATCAAATACCAACAGAACTTAATATGCAGGAATTACTTAATAAGGATTTATTCAGAAGATTCAGACACCATACACAGCTCATTAGTAGCTAGACATAATTACTGCTAATTGTTTCTCAGGTGAATCCGTAACACCTAAAAGACTTGTTAGTTTGGTGTGGTGTGACCACAGAAAGGGGTTACTTGCACATCTTTTAAGCCAAGTCTCCTAAAAGGAGTTGGCTCTGGAGAAAAAGCAGACCATTGCATGTCAGGTCAGTTATTGGAAATTGGCTGCTCCTGCGATGGCAGTATGTGGCACTGCCAGGACATTGCTGCCATGAAAACTTCCCTTTGCTTGGGATTATGATGCACTGTGTATCTGGAACCCTGACTAGCTCCTTATAGAGGGTTGTGAAACTCTTTTGGGGATAAAGTGTTTTTGAGGCCAAGAGCAACCACAAACGTCAAGTTAGTCTATTACATGCCCACATAGCAGCTGTAGGAAGCAACATGGGTGTAGGGTACAGACATACTGTAAATCAGTCAGAGGAGTGCCTAGCAAAAGGCTTTGGACTCCTTGGAGGGAAGAAATAACCAGTAAATGGCAGTTGATCTTATTATCGCAAGGCTAGTGACAATCTTGGTTATTTTATTCCCTTTAGGATGTATTAAAATAAAAATAGTATCATCCTCGGCGCGCTGCATTGTTTAAAAGTTAACAGATATCCTGGGGTTTTTTGGACACACACCCTATATTGATAATGTATTGTCGTTAATAAGGTGTTTGGAAAAAAGTGTAGGATTCATATTTATGACAGTTTTCTTGATTAATTTTTAAATACTTATAACCATAAAAAACAAACAGAACTTCAAAGAAGACATTATTACCTTGATTGAAAAATGTTGTATCTCATTTCAAGTTTCACTCGTGTGGGATACAGGGAAAATAGAGAAACGGTGAAGATGTTTTCAGGAATGCGAGAGAATTCCTCAAAACTTAGGTAACTGCCGTAGTTTCGAAATCACTCCCAGATATTTTCAGATGCGTTCCAGCACACTCGGCTGTTTTCTGCATGCAATTTATATGTATTTGGTGGAAGCTGGTAGCAAGGGGTGTGGGGTCTTGGCAGGGTGGTATATATAAGCAATTGGTGACCAAAACCTGCCGGGATATAAGGACACTGGGTGGATGGATATGGGAGTTTGCAAGATATGCCCCGATAAAGACCGTCGAAAGTTGTGATTCCCTCCATACTTTCAGCGCCAGCCAAAAATCGTAAACAGGTATACCCCAATCGCATGCCCCTCCGAAATCAATATCCCCACACACACACACCTTCAGGCATCCGCTCATACTCCAAGGAGGAACACTTGGCTACCGAAATTGGAGTTCTTTGTGCGAGCAGACTCTCTTGAAAGGTGATGCTGGTGGTAGTGATCGTCTCCCTCCCTCCCTTCTGGAAGGCGGTGGAGGCGGAGATGAGTTGCAATATTGGGATTCTTGAAAGGAGATGGTGGAAGGAAACGATTGAAGTGAAAGACGAGGGAGACGATGTGAAACGGTGGAAATCAGAGAAGAAATAGTGGTGAGAAATTATTAATCTGATCAGGAAAGTTGCCTTCGTGAAACTTGCATGCCAGTACAGAATCTCTCTCTCTCTCTCTCTCTCTCTCTCTCTCTCTCTCTCTCCATATTTTCTTTTCGTAACACATTGTTATCCATTCATTCTGTTTTTGGATACCTTTCTCCCCTTCATAACGAGAGCGAGAAAGGGATCGTAGGTTCTTTTTAAAAAAGATTCGTGTTCCCAAAATTAATTTTGCACTGATTTATACTAAAGTCTCTTTATATTCTTTCACAAATTGTTCACACTGTAGGAACTTTAGTGGTCAGGATTAAATTTTGAAAACCGAATGATCATACAGATTCAAAGCTCTTGATTCATGGCTGCATAGGAAATCACTCTTTTTCCCTTATAAGGAGCTATGAGAGGTAAAC
>NC_089745.1:18271701-18356701 GCF_040412425.1 Macrobrachium rosenbergii
TTTTCACCCCTTCTCACCCCCCTCCTCCTATCGGGGCTGAATTTGGACATAAAGGGCATTGGGAGTGTCACATGTAACGCCCTTCCCACCCCCACCCCTTTGGTGCTAGTGATGTCTTACCCCCACAGTATTCTTTTCCAGATAGTAATTCATATGTATACCAAAATGAGGTATGATAAACCCATAGAGTTTATTTAGTTACTAAGTCTCCGGGCAGAACCAACCCTGTTTCAGGGAAGCCCTTCCCAACCCCAACCCCTTTGGTGCCATTTGGTGCTAGTGATGTCTTACCCCCACAGCATTCTTTTCTAGATAGTAGGTCATTTGTATGCCAAGTTAGGTTGAAAGCTGATCAATGCTTTTCAAAGTTATGCTTGAATATGGCTACACACACATACATACATACATACATACATACATACATACATACATTTATATATATATATATATATATATATATATATATATATCCATATATATATATATATATATATATATATATATGTGTGTGTGTGTGTGTGTGTATGTATGTATATATATATATTTATATTTATATATGTGTATGTATATATATATGTATGTATATATATATATATATATATATATATATATATATATATTATTGTTACGTGTGAGGTCTTGGTTGATCATGTATTATTCAATTTACGTAATTTTTTCGGCCTTGCAAACCAAGATTACACGTAACCTGCCACTTGAAGCCAAAAGTTAACCTCAAAGACAGACGTTAATTAGCCAAAGGTCGCCAGTTAAGGGTTATTAACCTTAACAAAGAATATTTGAGATGAATTTGATTTTAAACGCAAGCGGTTCTTCCAAACATTCGGACGCGAGGCATACAAAAGCATCGAGATTTAACCTGATTTTGCTTACCCTAAATCCTAGGTATTTTACTGGAATAATGGGGTTGAAGCTAACAATATAATAATGAGGCTTAATCTAGACTTCGTAAACACATATACAGTAAGTGGTGGCTGAAGGAGAAACAAAGAAAATGCGAAATACAGAAAAGATAAAAGAATGGGCGAAGTTTTGAACAAAAAGCGACTTTACCTTAGGACGAACGTTGTCGCACCAACGACCGACGGGGCCTTCTTATTCAATTGCTTCTTCACTTCACTAATAGGATAATAGACAAAGAAAGGGAGGAGAGGCCCCGCCTGGACATGTGGTCTCTCCAATGCTCCAGTCTCTCTCTGAAGTTCCCTGACCGGCCTGGGTCAAAACAGGCCTATCAGTCATGCCTTGGCGTCTGCTTTGTTAAAAACATTCGCCAAGAGACAGGTAAAAGGAAAAATAACCTTAGGACCACCTATTTTTAAAGCTGAATATGGAAATTTCTCCTATGGGGTTAAATGCCTAAATGCTACCTATTCCTTTCTCCAACGGATGTTAAAGTTTGAACTGAAGACGCTCCTAATGCGGGACAATGGCTTTTCCCGTCTTGGTCAGGCTGATATTTTTACAATCAAATGTTACGAGGGCGAACAGCAGTAATATTTATAAAAGCTCCCCCTTAAGAGGGCCTTCACTCCTTTTCGGGCGTGAAGGTCTGTACTAAGCAAGCTGTTCGCCTCTCGTAGGTTACTCTTCTTCCCTGAGCAGATTAGTCCTGGTTAGCCTACCTAGCTACAGAACTACCTAACCCTAGATAGGATATGAGCTATAATCACTACTTTACCTAATTCTAATAGTACTGGAAGGTGCTCACGGTTATTATAGGCTACCTCCTACAATCAAGATGTGTTTTAGACCTAGCCTAGTGGTACATTCTATGATATTCCTAGCCTAACCTATCCTAACCCGACCGTAGCACCAACATAAGAGTTAATATTCTAACTAAATTACAACATGGTTTATGTTTAATACAATTAAAATTTACTAGTTAATTCATGAGGGTTGCCTCATATGATAAATGGGTGCCTCACTGAGGTCTTAGGCCATGCGTGTCACGAGCATCGTGGCTCGTTTCACAATAGTTAAGATTACTGAAATTAGTTAGGCTACTTACATGATTACTGCGGCTCGGTGGTAAGTGGAAAGAACAAGGCTACTAAATTGATGTACTGTACTTTAAGGTGGCCTAGGTAGGTACAAATAAAAGGAAGAGATCACACTGGCTACCTTCTCTGGGCAAGGGGCCAGGATCACTCTTAGATGTTAGGGCACTGTGCCGAGAGGGCACTAGTGCCAGGATGAGCTTATAGCTTCGCAACTACTGGGCTCTCTTCCGCCCCTTCTTCTTCTTCTTCTTCGGTTTCCTCCAAGGCCTATCAGTAGCTGGCCTAGCAGGTGATGAGAGCACCGACTCCGGGACAGGCCAGAAGGGCTAGCGGGCGCGAAGTCAGGGGCAACTGCAAAAGCTGCGGGGAGGACTCCCTACTCCGGCTGCTGCGACAACCGGAGCGAGAGCGATCTCGACTTCTGCGTCCGAGGATGCCAGTTCCTGGTCTTCCAAGGGAGGGGTACCATTTCGATCCTCCAGGGTTCATCCCCTGGATTCAAATTTGCAAAGAAGAATCTTGCAAAGAAGAAGTTTCGGGTGCTGGAGGCTCTCCAGTCGCGATGATCAACTGCATGGGGAATCCTAAATCTCCCGGAGGAGGATTCGCCTCATGATTTAGACCCGCATAGGGCCTTTTCCATTGGTAGCTCAACGTCCATGGCGGACGGAGTCTGGCACTGCTCAGTGCTCGCAAGTGGCACTGGCAGCAGTTGAGGGTCAGGCATGCCTGACAAAGGGGTCCGGAGGTGCAATACCTCTCGGACGACTTGGGTTTGGCTGCGGCAGAGATTCCTGCCCCAGCAGGAGATCGTAGCCTCTCCTAGAGTTTTGTTCGGGGCGTCCGCTGGGCGTTGCTTGCTTGGGCAGCCCTCCCAATTTGTGGAGTGGTCTGCCCGCTGCACGTCCTGCAGCGGTACTGCTCCTCCTGAATCTCTCTTCGGGAGGAGGACCTCTTGGTGGGCCAGCCCTTCGCGATTGGAGAGGGCTAGGCCTGAAATAGGTTGGTTTATGCCTTCCGCGGACCACTTTGGTGGGCGGAAGGTGGAGGTTTGTCATTTTTGGGAGTTACAACTGGGGCCTCCGTGGAGGAGGTAACGTGGCTGCGGAGTGGCGTTGGTGACGGGCTTCAGCAGAGAAGATCCTGACCCAACAAGAAGACCACTCCGGGCCGAATTCCACCTACCACGCCAAGGCGGTGGGGGTATCGTGCCCCAAGGTGTCATAACCTGGAGTTGGACCGTAGGAACGGTAATGGTGTGGCCCTCTATCCACTTCATTTCCCACCGCGTTTCTTCACAACCACAGCACCGGCTGGCACTTGGGCCCCTGGTGATCAGGCTAATGTCTGCCGCAGTGTCTACTGTGACCGGAAGGGTCACGGGCAGGCTAGTGCTCTGAAGAGGGCCACCGAGATGAACTGGGTTTCAGTCTCTCGGGGTAAAGGATCCGTGCGGACCAGCAGCAGAAAATGAAGTGCTGATTAGGTTGACAAATTTGGTGGTGGGGACATGATGTGGACAGGCCGGAGATCCAGCATTGTAGTGGCTAGCAGCCCCACAGGATTTGCACGGGCCTTTGGATGGGCTCGGTGGCCTGCAGTAACTGTTGGAGGAGAGGGCTGAGCGGATGAATCGGGAGCGGAGTTCTGGCTGGTAGGGTTAGGCTGCTTATTAGTGCCGAGTTTGTATCGGCACTCAGCTTCAGCGTGGCCCCCTTCTTGCAATAGTTGCACAGGGTCTTGCTAGGCAGTCCATTCTTGGGGCGAGTGGAGTTCGAGAGGTAGGCCGGAGGGATGATTCGCTTCTGAGAGGTGCTATGCGACTGATTGAAGGTTTCCACGAATCAGCCATGCGACAAGCTTCCATAAGTGTGGAGGGCTGTTTATCGTTAAGATATACTGCAAGGGCCCTGGCACACATTGGAAGAGGTCTTCTAGCATGGTCCGATTGAAGAGATCCTCAAACGTCGTGCAGGCCAAGGAGTCGAACCAGCGCGTGCGGACTGGGTTTTGTGACATGCCCATTCCGTCCAAGACCAGCCGACTTCCTTGGCAAGACCTCGGAACCGTTGTCTCCATTTTTCTGGGGTTATCTCGTAGGCCTTTGTAATGACTCTACGAACTTCCGCCATGTTGCCTCTCTGGCTCTTCTCCAGTGAGCGAAGCGCTGCCTTGGCTTTTCCCTCCATATACTTGGCTAGTATTAAGGCTCTCTCCGTCTCCGTGGTGCTGTAGTTATCGAAAAGAGCCTCGATCTCCTCCAGCCATGCTTCTGGCTCGTCCTCAGTCCACTTGGGGACTAGGAATTGATGCTCGAAATTGGAGCGTTTGATGCAGCAGGTGTAGGACTGGAGGCTTGATGGCTAGCCATAGCTTCGGCATTCTCCATTTTCGCTCTCTCAAGCTCGAGCTCCTTCTCCTTTAGGGCTAACTCAGTTTCCTTGCAGGCTAACTCATGCTGTCTCCTTCTTTCTTCTCTTTCCTCTTCATATTGCCTTTGCTCAGCTTCATACACCCTTCGTTCTTCTTCATACTTCCTCTGCTCGGCTTCATACTTCCTCTGCTCGAGTCTTTCTTCCTTCTCCCGCTTGGCCAAGTCGTCCACTTGCTCCTTAACCCAGGTGGTAAGTTCCGAGCCGGTGAGACCTGCCGCCGTCCCCAGCCCCAGGAAGGTTTTATAATGCTCTGCTGCCATGGTTCTGGTGGGGAAGGGCGTCTAACCGGGTCGACGGGCGTACTTGGGCAGCGAGGAAGTGTCTCTTCAATGACGTGGCACCCTTTCAAAAGGTGGCACTGTAGTTTGGGTGTGCCGTGTACAGGTCACACTGGTGGCACTCAGTATCCCTAGGCACTGGTGCAGGTTAGGTTCCAGAAGAACCTTCTCTTCTGTGTTCCCTTTTGTTTTTTTATTTTTCTGGAGTGGCAAACTATGGTGCCAATGTGTTCCTAGGGACCCTCTACTGGAGTCCAACTAGGCTATATGGGAGGAAAGGCACTCTACCCCCCCTGCAGAGTGCAACAATCGAATGAGAGAGAAAGGGAAGGTAAAAGAGAGAGAGAGAGAGAGAGAGAAGTAAGCTATTCAAGTGATGACAGTGCTGCAAATTATTGGCACTGTGGAATAAAGTGAATTTGGGTTTCTTTTTTTTTTTCTTTAAAGATCCTCGTGAGTGGCTGGTCCCAGTACCGGCCCCAGTGCTGGCCCCTTCTTTTTTCAGAGGGTGAAAACTACTGTTTGCTTCGGTCTGGATAGCAGGCCTCACTCGTGACCGACAGTTTATCACTGTATTGTAATTACTCTTAACTTGTCCTCATCTATTGTGGGACAGAGGTGTTTTCTTTTAATTGGTTTATTGTATTCGAATTAATTAGCCTAGTGTCAGGCCGTTCTTTCTTTGAAGAGGGTCACGTACACTTAGGTTAGGAATGCTTACTTGAATGACG
Organism: Macrobrachium rosenbergii; assembly: GCF_040412425.1. Lineage (NCBI taxonomy): Eukaryota > Metazoa > Arthropoda > Malacostraca > Decapoda > Palaemonidae > Macrobrachium > Macrobrachium rosenbergii. Next base: position 18,277,167 of record NC_089745.1, read on the forward strand.
AGAGAGAGAGAGAGAGAGAGAGAGAGAGAGAGAGAGAGAGAGAGAGAGAGAGAGAGAGAGAGAGAGAGATTTTCAATCAGCTAATTTCTTGCTGCTTGAGAACATGTAAACAAAGATTTTATACATGCACAATGGCATGGATCTTAATAAAATGATATAGATGCGTCGTCTTGGCTTCCTTAGGGATTACTTTATTATCTTAATTTTCCTGGGAGCCGACGTCACAAAAGTTTATCGTAAAAAATTTTAAATTTTCTTTATATGATTTTTATAACAGGTATTCGTATAGGAACTTGTTATGGTATTACTCCTAACTAAGGCCTATCTTTCCCTGCCTAAATTATCTTTTGTTTTTTTTTTTTTCTAGCTAAGATATTAGGAGGTGGGTTCTTCTACTAAAAGCAAAAAAATTATATGACCCCAAGAGTGGCTCGGGCAGTCTGGTCACGACAGCGGATGACAATAACAAGGTCTTAAGATGGCGGAAAAGGTCCCGTTAGGCCTAAATTTCAAAACAACCTCGGGCGGCGAAGGGACACCAAAATGGCCGTTCTCTCACAAACAGTTCGAACAATTTCAAAACAATCGCGCGAACACGGCGGAGGAATCCAAGATGGCGGGTATTTTCTTTTTCAAACAAATTCAAAACAACGCAACAAATGCAGGTATCCAGATTTTACTTTAAATATACCAATCATGCATAGCGTTTTACGTTACGGATGGAAAACTAAATTACCAACAACTTTGTGTCTTTTGTTATCGTATTCTCACCCGGACATTAAACAAAGAATGAAAAGAGAAATGCTAGCCTGCCTGCGTAAATTTACGTTGTTGAACGGTACCTTTATTGTAAAATTACTATTTCAGTTCGTTTGCTACTTCACTGACACGGTTTTGAATGATTCCCGCTATATGCAAACAATAACGATCGGAATTGCCGACGCGATTTCTAAATTACTTTGTGTATATGAACTGGGCTCCGCGATTCGGCCTTTGAATTCGTTACTTGAACGACTTGACTCACGATCCGAACACGACAATGTCCTTGTCTTAGACGTTATAAATTGTGACTCTCTGCTCTCGACGCACCCTTTCCTATACGCTAATTCTCGCTCCACTTGTTATAACTATTCTCTTTACTGCTTATTATTATGCCTGGTTCCTTGTTTGGAAGAATGAAATGGAGTTCGATATCTGACTTTTATTTATTTATTTATTTATTTATTTTTTTTTTTTGGAATTAATGTAATTTTAATTTCCTTTTCTCCAGATTCTTTCTCTAAAATGTACTTTAGATTCTACGCAAGGTCGCCAATGTTACGTGTGAGGGTCTTGGTTGATCATGTATTATTCAATTTACGTAATTTTTTCGGCCCTGCAAACCAAGATTACACGTAACCTGCCACTTGAAGCCAAAAGTTAACCTCAAAGACAGACGTTAATTAGCCAAAGGTCGCCAGTTAAGGGTTATTAACCTTAACAAAGAATATTTGAGATGAATTTGATTTTAAACATAGCAGTTCTTCCAAACATTCGGACGCTTGAGGCATACAAAGCATCGAGATTTAACCTGATTTTGCTTACCCTAAATCCTAGGTATTTTACTGGAATAACGGGGTTGAAGCTAACAATATAATAATGAGGCTTAATCTAGACTTCGTAAACACATATACAGTAAGTGGGGATGAAGGAGAAACAAAGAAATGCGAAATACAGAAAAGATAAAAGAATGGGCGAAGTTTTGAACAAAAAGCGACTTTACCTTAGGACGAACGTTGTGCGCACCAACACCGCCGGGGCGTCTTCGCAGTTGTTTCTTCACTTCACTAATAGGATAATAGACAAAGAAAGGGAGGAGAGGCCCGTCGGACATGTGGTCTCTCCAGAATGCTCCAGTCTCTCTCTGAAGTTCCCTGACCGGCCTGGGTCAAAAACAGGCCTATCAGTCATGCCTTAGGCGTCTACGCTTTGTTAAAACATTCGCCACGAGAGACAGGTAAAAAGGAAAAAAGGACCTTAGGACCACCTATTTTTAAAGTTGAATATGGAAATTTCTCCTATGGGGTTAAATGCCTAAATGCTACCTATTCCTTTCTCCAACGGATGTTAAAGTTTGAACTGAAGACGCTCCTAATGCGGACAATGGCTTTTCCCTGTCTTGGTCAGGCTGATATTATTTACAATCAAATGTTACGAGGGCGAACAGCAGTAATATTTATAAAAATATATATATATATATATATATATATATAGAGAGAGAGAGAGAGAGAGAGAGAGAGAGAGAGAGAGAGAGAGAGAGAGAGAGAGAGAGAGAGAAACAAACGTAATTTTGAAAGAAAAAAAATGTGATTTTAGTGAAAAAATTCCGTTATTGGTTTTTTCCTGGTATGGCTCCATATTTTCCTGAAGCAAATTCCATCAGCCAGTCATCTAAGAAATAAATAATTTTTTTCTAGACTTTGTTGATATCAATGATGAAGACTCCTTCAGCGGAACTGTTGCAGAGAAATACGTAAGATTTCTCATTATAAGCATCAAGAAAACTATTGGTAGATTTAATATCGGGAACCATTATAAAGATTCTGAAAGTAAATTAAAAGAATGGAAAACTGATTAGAGTCTGGGAATGACATCATAAAACAACTGTGTCACCGACCTCAAATGCTTTTAATGAAGATGGACGACCTAAATGTGGAAGGTGGTGGCAGATAAAAGCGAAGCTCTGTTCATACGATGACTTATCATTTTTCATTTGTCTGTTTGTAATTAGCTAATTGCATTTCAGCCTTGCATTCGGTTTTATTTTATAGGAATTTATTTTGAATACGCATTATGACAAACTCCTGGTGACAAGACTTCTGCAGATAATCACCAACGTCATATAAATAAAAGAAAGATGTTTTTCTGATCATTGTTTAGAAAAAGATTCATATTCTAATGTTTATGTAGATTTCGACACTTATTCTTTGTTAACTTCTTTTACGAAGAGGTTTTCTTTTCATTAATGAAATTATATATATGTATATATATATATATAATATATATATATATATATATATATATATATATATATATATATATATATATATATATATATATATATATATATATATATATATATATATATATATATATATATATATATATATATATATATATATGGATGAATTTCTATCACATCACAGTGATTCATATACAACCATTAAGTTACAAATGTCCTTTAATATCTTAATTCGCTCTACACTCAAATAATATATTTTCATATATATGTTACCGAAGGAATTTTTAGTTGATAATAAGTTCGTCGTCCCGTGGGCTCGAACGTTGGCCGTGTGGTTAAAGGCGTCACTGTAGTTCTGAGTTCTTGTCTTCCGTGGTTCGAGCCCACGGGACGAGGAACTTATTATCAACTAAAAAATTCCCCTTCGGTAACATTTATGAAAATATATTATTTCCGAGGTAGAGCGAATTGGATATTAAAGGACGTTTGTAGCTTATTTATTTATTATGTGTGTCTAATTGTCTTTGTTTGTTTACACAAACTATACACATTTTTATAATTTCTTGCCCGTGTACACAAGATTTGTGCGTCTTGTTTTCTTGCTTTATACAGGTTTTAGAATGACTCGGAATAAAAAAAAGATACGTTAATCAGAATGTGAACTGTATTAAACTTCTTGGAAATAGTGATCCGTGTTACAAATGTCTATTGAACCAACACATTCATAGCGATTATTCAGAGTTTTCAAATACAGTTCATGTAGATTGGTTTCATTTTTTCGAAGAGTGGAGCTCACCTTGTCGATGCGTCTTTCAGTATTTTGCTAGAATTTGTATATAGTCATTATTTCTGTATTCCCTTAAAAACTTGTTTTTATTCTTTGTGTCATTTTTTTTTATTAAAGTATGAACTTAAATATTCTACGTTATTTAGTGCACAATCTTGTTCCTTTAAAAAATTTTAAAACAACACCCAGAGTGACACTTGATACACACTGGAATTCTTAACCAAATCCTTACTACGGGACTGAAGAATTGTGGAGCCAGTTTCAGTGTTAAACATAAACTTTTCTCTGTATGATTTGCATCTGAACTCTATACAGATTTGGAGTGTTTTGATCAAGAAAACATTTTAAATAGAAATTATCGACGATAGGATTATGGTACCACACATCATTGGTTATCATGTTACGCCCTTTTCCAAAATGATGTCCCTAGTCTATCATTCCTTCTCAGTTTCATTGTATGATTGCCAGTAATTTCCTTGGAGTTTTTTTTTTTGTGTTTAAGACCATATTTTCAGGTATTTGCTTCCATACCATACCATGTTCCAAATGACGAAACACTCCCTACTGTGGCATTGTTAAACAGGTAGTCTATTACCTATACTAGCTACATAAAGGTTATCATGTTTTCACACCATTCATGTTTATTACTCTTAGTCCACGCTGTTCACGTATGCACAAGAAATGATTTTTTCTTTAATATAAACATGGCTGCAGCAGCGATGCCAGTTAGGTCCCAAGATCAAAGCCCAGAAAGCAGAGAAGAAATACAAGCTCGTGTCAAGCATTCATGTCTAGTTTAAATTTTCCTTATGTTCCTGCCTGGAAGACGTATAAGTCTCTCTCTCTCTCTCTCTCTCTCTCTCTCTCTCTCTCTCTCTCTCTCTCTCTCTCTCTGCCAAATAACACTTAATGTTATCTGCCCCTGTCTTTTTTTTTATCAATGCTCAAGTTATTCCCCGTAGTCGTATCAACCTCTGACCTTTGAACTTTAATAATATGGACAGTTTTGATAATACTTGTCAGTCAGTTTGCTCGTCAATAGACTACAAAACAAGACATACTGCTAATCCTTTGTGTCAGACTACAGACTTCCGTAACTCGAAATTCCACATTCTGACTTATGATTTTATTCTCCAAAGAGCAGAGTTTCATATGCTTGCATACCAAATGTAAATTCGATAATCCTTAAAGGGGTTATTAGTGTATAAATTTGGTTTTTGTAGATTAGTTACAATAAACAAAACTCACCTTTCAAATTCCAGGAGTAGAGGTGCTTGTCTTGGGCAAGAATAAACCTGGTTAATACTCCCTTACAAAAATGGTTCTCGAAAATCTACCAATTTACCCGGTAGCCGTGGGTACTTTGGATATAGCTCAGATAACAGTGCGTGGACAATATTGCTTCTGTATAGACAGTGGAAATAAGTTTACTTTTGGACCTTAGAACTACCCTTGTGACTGGGCTTGCATAAGGAAAATTAAATAAAAACAATCTTGCTTTGCCTTTCACTCCCAGTGAAACAAGGCGCAGTATTTGAAGTCGAAACACACAGTTGACTAAAATAGCCCTTAACCAAATTAGGAAACTTGTTACAAACAAATAAATTACTGTACCTTTATGAAATCCACCACCGACATCGACGCATTTTGACTGACATGGCACTGACTATGGAACAGCGTGAAAAAGATCTGCCTTTCAATATCCTGTTCTACTTCTGTGTCGACTTTATTTATTTACTTATTTTTGAAACCTTGTTTTTCAGTGAGTACTGTCATATCCGTTATTCAAGCAGCAAAGCCATCAAGTGTTCAATAACGCTAAAAGTTTTGTATGATAAGGATTTCTAAATGAATTTAAATAATCATATTTTTTAAAATTTCATTTAGAAAAATAAATAAAAAACAACAAACAACGAAAAGCGGAGAGTTCAGGTCAGCTACCGTAATCTCCGGTAAAGTGTCAGAAATTATGTTAAAAGTTTTCTTGACAGATTTAAGGTGTAGTTAATCTAACTTCCTGGATAATCCGACGTTCCTTTACCCCAAGTAGAGAAACTTTACTTAATATACATGCTTCAAGTTGTATTCCCATAATGTCCCCATGCATATTCTGGTACACGAGTTCATGTCATTACAAATATATCTGTATATGGCAGTGAAGATTTTATCGGAATTTTGGACTCCACAGCAATTATAACGTGGGGGAGGCATTTGGAAATTTAAAAGAATCCCCGCACGAAATGCTGCGTCCATCTGGGTTCACAAATTGTTCCCAGCTGCGATAACAAATTTACTGGTAATCAATGTCCGATATCGGGATGCTGGCTTTGTGCTAGACCAGGTGGCTGCATCTCTCTCTTTAATATTTTAGTTCTTCTCTGTTTAATGGATTTTTTTCAGTTTTATACGGTAGATACTTTATTGTTTTTATGTTTAAGGAATTGATCTAGCAGTTAAATTTTTCAGTTGAATTTCTTTGCCAAGTAAAGTTGTGCTGAAATGATTTTCTTCACTGGACAAGATATTATTGATGTGTGTGTGTGTGTATATATATATATATATATATATATATATATATATATATATATATATATATATATATATATATATATATATATATATATACATATACACAATTAGCTTTAAACCGTTTCCCCGTACATGGGGCTCAGAGAAAAACGACACAATGGTCAATGAGACTTCATATTTTAACTGTTAAATCGAGGATGAACATCCTGTGCAGCAAAAGTTTCCCAAACATTACCTGTTCGTACACCTAACGCACACATAATGCTCATCATTGGTGCTTCTAGTCCCCCCACACACTGCATCCTTTACCTATGACGTGCATATTCTCATACTTTTCTTCAGCATTAAGGCCCTTCCTTTCCTGTGCCTTATTTACACGATCTGTGTAATTCTTCCTAGGTCTTCCTCTCCCTCTTCTCCCTACGACTTCTAAATTATACACTTTCCAAACTCTCATTGTCATCCCTTTCTTCATGACTGAACCTTCCCATATACTCAAATACCGTCACCTTTTATATTTACTCTCAGATAACTATTTCGAAGCAGTTGCTTCCATTCTTCCACTATCTATGTAAAAGTCATTGTTTACTGTTCCTAGTTTCCATTTGCCCACATAACTATACTCTTGCCCTACACTACTCTTAACTTTCTCCTCTTGCAAATGCTTTTGAAACTTTCATGCTACTTTGTGCAGATTCGCTACACTATTCCCAGCTAGTCATTCAGTACTGTAGTATTTTCAGACATAAACTGTACCGTATTCCATTCACAGCTCATTTACTTATCTCACAACTTTTCAGTTTCATTTACTGTCCTATCTGTGACTTCCTGCATCAATCCATTCGTAAAGATATTCAACAATCACAGAGACATCACACCTTTGCTTCAGACCCATTGTTAACCCACACCTTTTGAGCTCCCATCTGTAAGCAAGCTTTGCTTCTCACTGAACTGTTTCATAACAAACACATGATTGATGCACCCTTTTCCTTGTCGAAACCCACACTGCTCCTCCTGTCTCATTCATGTCATCTACTTTACTTTATCAGTCAAAATTCTGTTATATACCTCTGTAGCATGCTAGGTAAGATTATGCCCATTTACTCTTCTCTCATCACTATCAACTCTATCACTTTCACCTTTATATAATGGAACAGTATTCATTTCACCCTTTCCCTTGAAACCAGCCCATTATCCAGGCACCTCAAAACGTCGAGGTTAGCCTCTTAGTTGCACTGCCATCACTGTACTGCAGCATCTCACTTGCAACCCCCATCAACTCATGGTGCCTCCCCATTCTTCATCATCTTAATTGCGCTTCTTACATACTCTGGGTTCATTTCTACATGTATCCTAAACCTTACACTCTCTTTCCAGTCTTGCTCTGTTAACTTTTATCTGCCCAGAACTGCATCCACTTCAGACATCATCTCTCCCTTTGATGCTTTTAATCAGCAATTCATTTACTTACCTTTAAAACAACTTTTTATTCTCTTTATAAGTCTCATTCACTTCCCCCTATTTTTATTACTCTTCTATTTATCTATCTGGTATATCTGATTAATATTGGGTTGAAGTGAAAGTGAAGATAGATATAAGTTTATTTATAAACAAGACAGTAAGTTTCTTACAAGGAAGCAAGAAGAGCATATAAAAAGAAAATAGATATAATACTGGGTAAGGATAAAAGAAAACGGTTCAAATTTAGTTGGTAGTTTTAATAGATTTAAATTAGCTTTCTCTCAGTTGCAGCTGTCAAGTTTTGGATGGACATCGTTCGTATAAATTCTCCAGATTCAGTAACGCGACTGCTCTGATTTGTGACGTTATTTGCAGACGATTCTTGAATTAAATAAGGCAAGTTACTCTCGTCTGCGTTTCCTAGAAGATTCGACATCTGCTAAAGGAACGAAAAAGATTATCAATTTGGCATAGTCCTACGTGAGACGCTGCCTGGATAATAATAATAATAATAATAATAATAATAATAATAATAATAATAATAATAATAATAATAATTGTAAAAGAGTTGTTGGAAAAGAAAGGTTTTATTAGCAGATTCAGAGATAACAAGCTAAAGAGGATTTTTTGAGGAGATACTATACACATTATTTTTTGCCACATGATAAAATGCCTTTTTCATATGCCATTTTTTTTTTCAATTAAATAAGATATCTGTATTCATTTAACTTCTTGAATTTATTAAAATTCTTTTCAAACCTACACCTGTAATTTTAGGGCACTTTTATGCTAGGCCACCTGTTGTCCATGGTTATGTATGGGTGAACAGGGGCTTAGGACTGTCATAGTTTGGCAATACTGACACATGACGGAAGTGCTTTAGCAATCATAAAGGTGCAGTGATCAAATGCATCAAAATCTAACATGAGAAGTCTCTCCAAAAGTGGGATGAACTCGAAGTCATGGTCGTCATCTCTGAATGGATTGAGCAGGGCCTCTACAACTTTCATCCACTCAGCGTAGATCATCAACAGGAGGATGCCAAAGATTGGGAAGTAGATGTCTCTGGTGTGGCCATCATTCCTTTGAGATGGGCCTAGGATTTGTACCTCCAGAAGGGAGAACACGTAGAATGAGTACACAGCTATAGTCACTACCTGTTAGGAAGCAGAGAAGCGGGTGATGTTGCTGCTCCCAGGATAAGTATGATAACTGATATTATTCTAATGGTGCCTCAAATTATTATGTCATTGCCATTCTCCCTCTTGTTGGCCAGAGTCTACTGACTGTATTAACATTGCTACCTTACCTGTGTATACACCAAGGGAATATTGTGCTCATTCCACCCCATGAGCTCTCCACATTTTCCTCAGACGTTAAGTATTGCTCTCAATGATCACCTGAAGTCTGCATCACCTGAAGTCTGCACTTGCATATTCAACTTTCTTTCCTAGCTTGCACGCCCACAGCGTCTGTTCAGAGTCAGTTAGGTACCCTGTTTAAAACATAGCAACCTTCAATGAAATAGACAAAAACAGTGATAAAACATTTTCCTATCAAACCTGACAAGTGGAATCACAAAGCAAAAATTGAATCACAGATATTCTTGCAGTGAAAAGATAAAGAACATCGAAAGCCTATGTGCCGATACGTAATTCTTAGTCAATCAGTAAATTGGAGGTTGTCTTCCTGTTCTAGTTTCGTGGAGCAGGTTTTCGTCTTTCCTAATAAGTGTTTATATGATCAAAGGGAAGAAAAATTCAGATTCCTGGCGCTGCACACCGAGAAAAATGAAAGTTACCGATCTCTTACCGCAAAGTAAATATACTGAATAAGGCTAAACATGGAGGTAAAAATAAAAATGAAAAAAATGAGGCAACGGAGAAATACCCATATTTCACCTCTCCATCTTATCCCCCTCCCCACTCCAAAACCTAAATCTATGGAGAAGGAGAGCTCCATAACTCTTCATTTTCGAAAAGGTTCCCTCGCGTTCGTTGTTTAATACAAAAACACAGTTTAGAGAGGCTTAATTCGATTTGTGAAAACGTCTACACGCCAGAACTATTTTGTGAATCTCACTATCCCTCTCTCTCTCTCATATTCAAACATGAATGTATGTACTGTAGGAGTTATTGTTTCTACGGTACTGTATTCATGAAGTCAAGAAACGTCGTAAACACTATGTTCTGTACTTGTATTCAAATGATCAGCATTATAAACTGGAAACATTATGTTCACATTTCTTCGATTGTAGATTTTTGTAAATTTAACATTCTGTTTTGATGTTGATTAGCTATTCAAATTATTCGTCACTTTTGTGCTTATTTGCTTCCCATTTATTTCATTATCATTATCTTTTCCCGGTTTGAGGCATTTGTATTTCAAGCCTTATATTTTTTTTTCTAAGAAGACGTACGCATACTAAAAATAAAAAAAATAAGAATACCTGGTAATCACTATCTTTTTCCCTAACAAGACCGTCCAACTTCAAACATTTACATAGTAAGTGTTCCAGTATTGGTTCACAGTCAAGGGAATAAAAAGAATCAGCCCCAAGCTCCTATCCTCAGTCGAGTGATCCAGTCTCCCTCTTGTTGAGTTCTGCCTACGAAAACACCTTTGGTGGCCTTTAAAGAAATGCCCCAAACTTCTTTCCACATAACGACTCTTTGATATCAAACTTTGCAGTCAAAATTCAATAGTTTTATAAAAAAAATATGAGTTTTATAATTTGAAAAGGAAATGATCACGAATTGCATGCAAAATGACTGAGACAGACCTCTTCCTTAAGCCATACATTACGCTGGTCCAAAATGCCACTGGCCAAGCAACCCGCTCCTCTCGACCGATGATTTTGAGAATTAAAGTTTGATTTCATGTGAAGAGGCCGTAGAGACACTTTGCAGTTTTCAAACAATGTAATGTTATTTCATGAAACAATTTTGGATTTTTAGCATTTCATTGGCCTTTATGGTATAATTACTCAGTTTTTGAAGATAATATGTGTTGAAGTTTCATTCATTTAGCATTTCAGTATCATCAGGACAATTTTTTTAACAATATAAGGAAAGGATAATTTGTACACAATCCCAAATGTGCTTCGCTGTCGAACTTATCAGTTCCAGAGGTCCTTTATTCCTTACACCGTTGGACTGTGGAACAGTGTCCCAGAGGATGTCGTGCAATTGTTCCAATTGCAATACATTGCTACCTTAATACTATTCTCCTTGCATTTTAGTACATTTTTATATATTTGTTAATTTATTAATTATTTTTTTCTTTTTTAATAAATGAGATCTCTTCTTTCTGTATTTCCCGTTACCTCCTCTTACTTCTTCCTAATGAACACCTTGATATACTCTTTGGAAAATTGAATTTCAAGCCAATGGCTCCTGTGGGCTTGTACCGTATGAATAGGTTTCATCTTCTGAATAATAATAATAATAATAATAATAATAATAATAATAATAATAATAATAATAATGATAATCGTACCATAACCAGCAATCGATCACGAGGAGCATGTCACCTTATACAGTTCGAATCCAGTTTGATTACTGAAAAATGACAGAAGACACTGATATATTAATTGACTGATACTTATAAAAGTGCAGCGATAGTTAAAGAGATCCATTTCATTTCTTTAGGATACAGAACTAAGAAATGGGAATTCCAAAGATATGAATCAAATATACTATCAACGACTGCGGGCCCAATGGTATTTGGGTAGCTATAAGCAAAATGGTTGTGTCTCCAATCTTGGCTGTCACTAAAGATGAAAAGCAGAATAGCAGTGGAAATGTTATTTAAAAGATTGAAGTTTATTGACAAAAAGAAAAATATCAATAATAATAGTTAAACGCACGAATCAACAGACAAAAGTAACAAAACGTATGAATCAACAGACAAAAGTAGCAATTGCCCAATCATTGTATAGGGTACAATAAAAGACAGAGTAACATTTACCCCGTGATTTTTAAATGATTGACAAATTCCACCCCAAAGTACAAAATAAAGGAGCATCTATAGCATCCATCACTTTTCTCTGGTATCTGGTCTCTCCAGCGCAATATCCAAACCAGACAACTGGAAACATTGAAATGAGGATGCCCTTGATCCGTTACCGAACAGTGCGTGAGAAATATTCGCCTTAAATGTGAACGAAGATGAGACGACGTCTTCGTGGTGCAAGCCGATCTACTGCTTTATATTCAGCTTCCTTTCAGGAACTCATTTGTCATTTAATGGCACGGCAGGCGGAGAATAATAGAGAGCTCCCATTTCTGCCGATATCTCTCTCCCTCTCTAAGAAATTGGAATAAATCATCCGGTGACAGATCTCTCTCTCTCTCTCTCTCTCTCTCTCTCTCTCTCTCTCTCTCTCTCTCTCTCTCTCTCTCTCTCCCCAATGTGATTCATATCTCTCGAATTCCCGTGTTCCCCACCTCCGCATCCATAGAAATGAACGTTGTCAAGTTATCATTGCACTTTGATAAATTCAAGTCCATTAATTTATCAATATCTTCTTATACCACGTTTTTTCAATAACCTGAGTTCTGCAGGAGGGCTTAAGTGCCGAGTCTGTGATTTGTTTTAGGCAACAGGCTCCTCGTCTTTGACAACTCGTTATGGAAATAAAGATTATGTTACTCTTATTCTTTCTTTATGTTATTAAATGTGTTCTTGTGACACTGAAGTATGAAATAAAGTAAACTTCAACATATGGGGATCAACCCCCAAAAACTGCTTAATCATGCCATGGAGACCGAAAAAAAGTACAAAATATTAAAAAGGATTTTCATGAAAAATAATAAAAGATTCCATGAAAATCAAGGCAAACTGGTCATTATTTCGTGATTAATCGTGGATTCCTAAAAGAGAAAATTCACGAGTGCTTTTCATAAAAAGCGTTAAGCAAGGAGATGATCAGTTATTTTTTTTTATTTTCCTAAATAATACACTTTTACTCGTAGTTCCGAATGACAATGACAACAGCCTCACGAAAACAACCCTTCCAAAAGCAGCAACAACAACAGCAGCAATAATAATAATAATAATAATAATAATAATAATAATAATAATAATAATAATAATAACGGGCATAATATCATGGTCCCCAATCCTAATTCTTATATGGGCTGCATATGAAACATGTTATTATGAACCCATTTGTCCCTGTTTCCAGAGGCTTTACAAAATGTACAGTAATGTCCTTGAGGCATTCTGCCGAAAAAAATTGTGTATTGTATTAATCGCCTTTTCGATGTGATGAATATTTCAAATTACATAATGTGTTCACATAATCAGGTGCCGTGAGGTATGTGTATGAGTGATATTCTAGAGGATTCCTTTAGCTTCGATTACCCTAGATTAGAAAGTTTTTCTTAAAGAGCACTATGTAGTTAATGTGATCCCGATTCTCTAGGTTTAGGTTCATATGTACATATATACGTAAGGTACTTCGCCATAAGAATGTATTCTACATATTTCATTCAAACGCCAAAATAAAAGAAAGAAAATAAGGCAAATAAATGACAATCTCACATGACATTACAATTAAGAACAAAAATCGGCTTAAGATATAGCTGTCAAATTATTCCTTTACTATTCAGTGGCTTTTTAGAAAATCCTCTTTAGTTTGGCTTTATGTTTCCCTTGTATAAAGTCTGTTTTGTAGCATTTTCCATATTGGGAAAAATCCCCTTTGCTCTGCTTTAATTTGCCCATGTTAAAAGGAAATGGTAATTTGATTTTAATTTTTTACTCCCCTTTTTCCTGTTACAAAATATTTTTACTATTTTTTTGGAGAATATCTATTCTCGTCATATTTACCATTTCTGATGTTTCGTATTCTTGTGAACCGCAGATTTTACTACATTATTTAGTTTTCCAGTCTGTTGTAACATTCTGTGCTCCCCTTTTTAATATTCTAGCTTGTATCTTTGTGCTTCGGGCGTTCGTTGAAACGTTTTGTAGTTTTGTAGTTATGAATAAACTTTACAATTCATTCTTCCTATTTTGTAAGTCTCGTGTCTTATTATTGCGTCTGGAGTTTCATCTTGTATGTGAAGTTGTTTCCAGTTAATGCCAATTTTGTTCCCTAACATCTAAATTGTTTCTTTTATGACTCTCATTTTCTCAAAGTACGAGTTCTAAATGCCACCAGCTGCCATTTGGGCCCCTAGAAAGTACAGTAATAATGCGCTGGCCACCTCGGTAGTAATGCACGTAGGCTCTAGTGATACTGCCCCATAGAGGCTCCTTACGGCAAGCTGAATTTGCAGTGGTTACGTGGAAATTCAGGGTTGTTTACGGATGATATTAATTTTCACTTTTTCAGAAATAAATTACCGTTATATGCTGGGAAAATGACCCAGCTGCTTCTTTGATAATAGCTAATACGTAACCAGTTTTAGGATATGATTTTGGCGGTCGTTGTAGTAGAATTTAATTTGAGAAATAGATTGTATGGAAAATAAATACCTTTTATTTTTATTCAAACATATCTTTGTATTTTTATAAGCATTAAAAGAGGTTTAATGTTCGTGTCGGTGAAGTGAGTTTTGAGGATTTGTGATAAATTGGTATGAAAGAGAGACAGTTAACTCACAAGAAGGAAGGGGTTAGTTTAAATATGAGAATTCTTGCCAGGGTGACTGTTGAGGATGTAAAGAAAGCAACTAAAATTTGAAGATACGAAAACCTAAGGAGTTAATGAGATGATAAATCAGGTGTTGAGATACTATGGCGAAAATGCGACTGAATGGTTGACCATGCTATGCAAGGTACGTTTGGAAGTGGGAAAGGATATGAAGGAGTAGGTGAGAGGAATAGGTTCTCTTTCGTATAAGGGTATAAATAATAGACGGATCTTTTAGAATTGAAGTTGTCTAATGTTTTATAGTATACCAGATAAAGTGTACTTTAAGATTTTGATAGAGAAAGTAAACAGAAGGGTTGGTAGAGGGAGAACTGTGTGAGTTTAGACAAGGGAGAGGATATGGAAGTGGATCAAGTGTTTTTCATTTAATAAAATTTTATGCAAGAACTTTAAAAGTACAAGGAAAAAGCTGCATGCAGCCACGGACTTAGGAGAGTTTTATGACGAAATTGGTAGAGATGCATTATGGAGTATGGCTGGTTTACTGTAAAATTCGGGCCTGAAACGAGTTGTATGTCTCCATATATGTGATATGATAATTCAGGGAAAGTATATTAGATGTACCTGCAAAGTTGTGCTATAAACAAAATTGTGACTTGGGTGTGGAATGATAGTTGTTTGCGTGATAGTGGATAATGTGGAGAGAATGTACAACTTAGTGAAAGGCACTGAGAGTACTTACAAGAAAAGAAGATTGAAAGACAGTATGAGTAAGGGAAAGGTTATCAGGATGAATGGAAACAGGGTAGCTGATTTAGGGCTCGTACATTATGGCTGCTATAAGAATGGAAGCGGTTGATTTGTACAGTCATTTTAGTAATCTCTTGGTTGTTGCTAGAATGTGAGGCGAGGTGAGTCACAGGAAAAGGTGTTGTTTCTTAAAACATTTTTCTGAAATAAATCTTCCATTCTTGATAGACTAACATAAAAATTTGGTAATGAGACAATTCTCTGGTCATGTGTAATAGATCTTCTATTGCTATTTCTCTACCTGCAATTGAAAATAAACACAAAGAAAAAATAACACTCATTGTGACACTTCTCTGAAAGGTGAAAAACGTTTCAGCCTTCATACGTGCTGGTTTCATAATCTTTATTACATTCCATATGCCATATCTTCTCATATTAACGTGCAACGAACACAAGGAGATATCAGTGAGAATAGAAAAACTTTCACTTAAGCCGTCCATCACTAACACCTGGATATCACTTTGGCAAAAAGAGAAGTAAAATAAAAGGTAAATATGCACAGTAAATAACGACTAACACCTTACAAATATTTGTGAGTCATCACATAACGCAGATCTATTGGTTTTAGAATCCCATGTCATGCATCAACGTCATTTCTCTCGTAATAATTACACTTACTGTTTTCATCTTTATTACTTCTTTCATTTTTGTAAATATTCATAGTATAATTGACATTTTGTTTTATCAGTATACCGTATTTTGAGTTAGGTAAAAATTCATAACATATTAAAGATAATTTTAAAGGAAGTTTCCAATGCTCTTTAGAAGTATCCTATAATGAAAGTATTCTATTCTCTTTACATTGTTCTATGAAATTCTCATAATTTACTTTGTTGAATGAACAAAGAAAATGAATTAAAGTTAAGTAAATTAGTAACAAAGATTTTCTGTCAAAATATCCTAATCTTTACAATGTATTTATTCCAAACAGAAACATATATTAATTTTTAATCCATCTGTCTGTCTATTGTGAGTCTGTTTATCTATCTGATATATATATATATATATATATATATATATATATATATATATATAATATATGATATATATATATACATATAAGTATATATGTATGTATATATATATATATATATATATATATATATATATATATATATATATATATATATATATATATATATATATATATATATATATATATATATATATGCTTCCATAGTATATCTTTAAGACAGAATTTGAACATATCAACTGTAGCTCCAGTACGTGAAGAACAAGTTTTGAGGAAACAAGAGGAAGAATCTGTTTCTCTTCCTCCCAGAACACGTAACAAAGGACTTTATTTGAGAGAGAGAGAGAGAGAGAGAGAGAGAGAGAGAGAGAGAGAGAGAGAGAGAGAGAGAGAGAGAGAGAGAGAGAGCTTCCATTCCAACCTTCGTTGTTCTCAGGAGAGCGGGGGCATTCGGGGCAAAAATGCGTGTTTACAATGCAAAGAGGATGAGTTGGGAGCGCTGCCTTGCTCTATGATGATGAAACAGAGAGAGAGAGAGAGAGAGAGAGTCTTAGAATTCCAGGCCTTTATTCAAGAGAATTCAATAGGACCTTAGGGTTTCGATCTCAAGGGAATTTTTCGATTAAAAAAAGAAAGTGTTTACGTTGAGCGATAGTGGAAGCGATGTTTTGTGGGTTTTGGTGGGGTGGAACTTTTTTTGTACGTTCGTGGTGCGTTTTGCTGTTATGAAGATGATGTGAGAAAGAGTCAGCGAAAACTGCGATGTAAATATAAGACTGGTATGCTTTTAAATAAAACAACAAAAATATATGAACAGACATTTATTGAAAAGGTATCTTACAATAAAGATATCCCAAATTCATAAGGAAGACATAACTTCTTCTCTGATTAAAGCCAAAAAGTTATCTTACCCACAAATGAAATTTAAAGGAGTTTTCTTCACACATGACAAAATAACATAAAATCGGTATCCTATCTTTCCGGCAGTATTATTTTTCTTTTTTTTAAATAGTATATACAGTGAAAATTTTTTTGTGACTGTGCCGAGTCTTAAACCACGGCATATCTGCTCTTTCATCATTACCTCTTGAAAGTGTTGCAGACTCTACAGTCTGTACCCCACCCCTACATCTTTTAGCTACCCATTCACCACGAAAAGCCTGACGCCGTTGGCATTTAGGCCCCTTTTGAACATCCGAGAATTAATAGGCTAGCAAACTATCCCATGAATAATAGCAAAATTAATTCCCTCACTTTATTCGAGATTAAAACGTAAATATGTTTTCATAACTCGCCATTTCTTCAAGTTATTAACCTACTTGGTTTACACCTTCTGGTGTATAGTTTCTGTTTTTTCGTCTGTGCATGTAATAGCAAATTAATATCGACTAATTGTAACACAAAATGAAAAACAAAGCAAACTAGTCTAAGGAACAAAACAAAATACCCATATCATTCTGAATTGAGGTAGAATTATGACTTAGCCTCATATTTACAAGCATTTGTAGCTGATACACATACTATAAATTCACGCATCCACGAGAGAAAGCTAGATGGAGATCATATTTAGGAAAATACATTAAATCTTGCCCCACGAAAACCATGGCGACAGAAATAGAATGTGTATGCACATGTAATTCTTCCCAGTGACAAAACAGCGTTGTGCTCACCTTTCTGTGTGTGTGTGTGTGTGTGTGGGTGTGTGTGTGTCAGACAGAGGTGGGTTATGTGACTCTCTGTTTCATATTACTCGAATTGCTATAACACAAACGCGTAGAGAATAAACGTCGCAATATTTTTAGAGGTAAAGGAAAAATATAAAACAAAAATATGATACATATAGGAGAAAAATCTCTCCATAACACTGCAGGGGGAAAAGATAGGATGTGCGTGTGTAACTTGACATTTTTTTTATTTGGTATTTTTATTTTATGAAGCCATGTCAGAAACAACCAAATCTAGAAAAAGCAAAACGGGTTTTGTGGAGAAAGCGATGTTTTTATGAATAAGTCTCTCTCTCTCTCTCTCTCTCTCTCTCTCTCTCTCTCTCTCTGTTTTTTTGAAAGAGAATCCAATAAAATTTATGCAGTTTAATATTTTTAACCATTGCTGTATTTCTTTCTACACGTACAAATTGGCATATGTATATTATATATGATATATGTACATATATACATGCACATTATATATATATATATATATAATATATATATATATATATATATATATATATATATATATATATATATATATATATATATATATATATATATATATATATATATATATATATATATATATATATTATTACGTGTGATTGATCATGTATAAATTTTGTTTTTACTGAAACAAAATGGTTAATTAGCCAAGGTTGCCAGTTAATCACATCAGATGAATTTGATTTTAAACCAGAACTACAAAAGCATCGAGTTAACCTGATTTTGCATAACAATAAATATAATGAGGCTTAATCTTCTTCTGTAATACAGTAAGTGGGGATGAAATTTTTAAAAGAATGGGCGAAGTTTGAACAAAAAGCGACTTTACCTTAGGAATCTTCCAAACCGTGCAAAATGATAAGAATTCTTTTCCTGACCGGCCTAGGTCAAAACAGTCACCCCAGGTGTCGCGTTCTTGTTAAAAACATTCGCCAAGAGACAGGTTCCACCTAGTTTTAAGGCTGATAGAAAATTTTCCTATTTTCCCGTTCTCCAACGGACGTTAAGGTTTGAACTGAAATCTTTTTTCCTGGTCTCAGTCAGGCTGATATTTTTACAATCAAAAGTTATTCCTTTTATTTGTAAAAATATATATTATATATATATATATATATATATATATATATATATATATATATACTATATACTTGATTTTGTTTACTGAAACAAAATGGAGTAAACTGATCACATCAACCAGAACTACTCAGTTCATCCACCCCAAGATGAAATTTGAAATCTTCCAAAAGGTTTTTTTAAAATGATAAGTTCTTCTGCTAGATAGCATTCAGTAAAAAATAGGCTGCAATTCCTTTTGGTGTATATTCCTAAATAATATTATTTAAACTAATTTTGTGATAAAGAATATATATATATATATATATATATATATATATATATTGATATATTATATATTATGTATATATATACAATATATACACATACAGAGAGTTTGTAAAGATTTTAATAATAAAATACTATTGTATGAAAAGACAATTTGTGAAATTTTCCATATGCTTTGACTTTTGTTTACTATACAAATAACCTATCGAGGTTTGTATGTTTAGTGCTGATAAAGAATAGACATGGTTATAAACCATTATAGGTCTGTATGACATAGCATAGCTGTTAGGTATTAGGGTTTAATTTTAAAAAGGTTCTCTGTTGTCAGTTGGTGATTTAAAACTTTATAACTGAATTATTGTCGAGAGCTGTGGAAAATATGAAAGTTAGTAATGCTATTCTTATTCAAGAGTACTAATTTTTAGAATATCACTGATTGTCAGTTATTAATATATGCTATGGCAGTGACAAATTTATAATCGAAAGTGTAATTTTTCCTAATTTTATTAGGGTAATTAATGACTTTAAAAGTAATATAAATGAGAAGGTATATTACTATCACCAACATTATTTGCCCACATAAATATGGGGAAAAAAACACTTTCGATTTAAGATAGCAGTAATTGCTTCAGGAGATACCGTCCTTGTGATCATGGGTTGTGGTACTGTGTGGATTACAGAGAATGGTTGTCGCAAGTTGAGACCCTCCTCATTGGTTGATAGATTTCATTGGCAGTACGGCATTACCGGTCCTGTCACCTACGGATGGATTTTTTTTGGGGGGTGCCCCTAGGACTGCCTGCTGAGTCGCTCACCAGCCACTACCTGGTTCTCCCAGGTCCTAGACTGGGCGGAGAGGGGCCTTGGGTGCTGATCACTGAAGCATATGTTTGGTTTCTGGGACATTGTGCGCCAAGTGTAATGGCCGGTCCCTTGATGCTGATGATTAATGTAGCCCAGGTGAGTGGCTTGAAAGAACTATTCACGTATTAGATGTCCTCGTAGCCAAAGTAATATGCTATACCCTAATAATAAGCGTCACTGGAAACTTAGGTGAAACTGAAACTCGGAAAATTTTCGTAATCTGAGAATTTTTTTTTATTATCTTACACGCAGAAAACGTTTTTACGAAACACTTATTATTGCATGCAGTAAATTTTTTTGGGAAATTTACATACTGTAATCATTTGCATCTCTCGCTCTCTCTCTCTTTCCGACAAAGGAAAAGAATTAGAGAGCTGCGTATAATTCGTTCTCTGAAAAATAGAATTCAGAGATAATTAGGAGGTTTAATTGCCTAATCACTGAAAGGGGTAACTCCTCACAGTAATAGTAAGAGGAGGAGAGAAAGGCAGAAATAGGAATATGTTATGGATATTTTCGCCTGTGTTGGAGGATTATTACTCTTCAAGATCCTCCACTTTCAGTTATGTGAAAATACACACTTGGAGTAAGCGATATTCAGTGTCTTATTTTCTTCTTCTTCATTTCCCTCTCTCTTTCATCCCACTCACAGGGACTCACAACAGTCGACAGCCAACCAGGTACAGCTGAGGTTTACGGGACTTTTAAGAAATACTTCCATATCTCCTTATCGTCCGGTTCGATGATCAGACTCTAGTTATCACGTTGAAAGATTTGCCACTTCAGTCTTTTTGAAGGGAGCGCATATTGAATAGCAGTTACATTGGGAAAACATCATACCTAATAGTGCTATATCCACAATTCAGTCGTTATAGCATAAAGAATCCACACACATATATATATATATGTGTATATATATATATATATATATATATATATATATATATATATATATATATATATATATATATATATATATATATATATATATATATATATATATATATATATATATATATATATATATATATATATATTATAATGATGTGGTTTTTGTGATAAGTATATTTCCTGCAAATGCAATGTTTTCTGTAGTTGTTAATGTATTTTCTCTTATATTTGTCATGTGCTGTATGTTGAAATATTAAATCTCAGATCTTAAAAGGGTTAGTTGACTGTGTGATAAGATACATTTCTCTGTGAGTCATGTTTGCACAGTTGGGTAGGCTAATGTTTATTCAGGTGTCAGGTGTCCAACTAGGGTAAAACCCTTTGTTCGAAGGGTCTCATTCCAAACCACTTAAGTTATCAACAAAAAGGGAGATGAGATGACAGGTCTAGATAAAATTTGTTGACCAGGGCGAGGGTAAGGTTTGTTTCCTTATCTACTTAAGCTGTCATTAAAAAGAGATATGGGATGACAGATTTAGATAACCAACGTCTGTCTGAAAGTTTGTTGTTTACACAAGTGTTAAGACAGGAAATCCTCTATTAACTAAAGAGATGGGTGCTGACAGGCTAAAGAGCGCTCTTTGGCCCAGAGGGGAACCCCCCCATTCTGGAGTCTCAGGTTCCTAAAATGGCTCAGGGCAAGGTAGATTCCTTCTAAAGTAAAATCTGGGAGGCTTTCATTGTTGTAAGAGACCTTATAGGAGTTAGTTGGTTGGTCTCCCTCTCTCTCTAATCCCCTCATCCTTCAGAAGAGAGTAAAATTTATAACAGATTTTTGTGGTCACAGTAGTACATTTCTTTTAAGGTCTGACTTTGGCAAAACTGTGTAATCTTATAGGCACCATATATGAAGTGTTTTGGGCTGCTGCTAGGGATTTTATAAAAGTGATATAAGCTTGTGTAAGGAAAGTGGATTTTTGCTTATTTTTACCATGGTAGATAAGAGTACTAAGGAGATTTTGCCTTAGTGAAATTATTGTTGATAAATCTGTGCATTTTTTGTGTGTCCTTGTTTTGTGCATTTTCTTGTGTGTTCTTGTGTTGACAATTTCATAATTTTACCCAAACTTTTGTGTTGGTGATTTAACATTTATTTGCTTAACATTTTACATATTTTTTTATACTTTTGCATTGCATACTTGATTTGATTTACATTTGTTAAGAGTTCCTTTTCAGATCTTTAGTAATTCTTAATAGTTTGAATTTTGCTTAGTTAACGTAATTTCTTGATAAATTAAAGTTTTGTGAATCAATCTTGTTTAAGAATTAATTAAATCTTGTGTTGTTTTCAAGTAATGGTAAATTTTTCAGATTGAGAATTCTAATTATAAATTTTGAAGTTAAAAATAAAATTTTGTATTTAAAATTATTAAACACAGTGTTTCATTTGTTGACCACCAGTGAATAGGGTTATTTGTGTGTGCATAAGGCAAAGTGATAAACATGTTTTGTTCTCCTTCAGTTTACTGAAGTGAATTAAGACCAGGGAAACAATTATAACTGTTTGATGGAGTGATGCCTTTTTTATCCAGTATATTTCAATACATCACACATAACTTGATAAACTTAGTTTGATTTTTCCAGTGATAAGCAAGTTTTAAGGGATCACTGTTACCTTTAGAGTGTTCAGTCGTTAAAGTTAAATATACCTTAGTTTAACCAGACCACTGAGCTGATTAACAGCTCTCCTAGTGCTGGCCCAAAGGATTAGACTTATTTTATGTTGCCAAGAACCAATTCAGTCGTAATTTTATTGTTATGAGGGTTCAGCTATCTGGCTGAAGTGAGGTAAATTTTTGGATTTTGTGACTAGTTGTGTAATAACCAGGTACTTGGTACACTTTGTGACATATATATATAGATAATTTATATATACTGTATATACAGTATATATACAGTATATATATATATATATATATATATATATATATATATATATATATATATATATATATATATACACACATATATATTTCTCTCTCACTTTCTCCTTATATCAGCGAAGTAAACGGGTAGAATGTATGGTCTGTATCATTTCTTTGATGATTATATTGAAGCTTGTATATTTTTATCTACGTCGTTTTCTTCAGTGCTCACTTCAAAAACTTATTATAATTAATGCTTTTCAAAAACAAAATTAAGGCGAAAAGAAAAATTGACATAACTGTACCCAAGGTTTCCTAGCGTTCAGTAGAAAATTGTGCCCCCAATTAGCATCTGTCATTACCGAGGCAGGCAGGCTGCGTCGATAGGTCTCTCGAGTCTGGTTGTTGCTCTTTTTATAATGAAGCTAATTTTCCACTTTTTTTTTTTCTTATCCTTGTAGCAAAAGATTACTGGAGCCAGGTTTGCCAGAATAATTATACTCACTTGAAGTTTTTCAAATCCTCATTTGTCTTAATTCCTTTAAAATTATCTGCGAAAGAATTACCGTTTAGGATAGGTTGTATAAAATTTTGAATTCCGAACAGCTGCAGAATGTAAGACAGGAGGGTTTTCAATTTGTGGTGGATTTAGGCGTGGATGGCATGCACTGAATTTTCATTGCCTAAATTTAATGTAGTTTGTCCTCCATGACATTATACGGGCCTTTATAAGTATTATAAAATTAAATCTTTTGTCACCCAATTTCATTTTTACTTTGCGATTTCCAGTCGAAGTTCCAGTCCATTGTCATGAACTTGGTGGGATGATATATGATTTTCCATATTTTCTGTCTTAAAAGAGGGTTTTGTTTAATCTGCTGCCAGTGTTAGCAAAGGATGACTGTGTTCTCTGTTACCAGTGTCTCATGTGGCAAAAGAATGCCTTAGTTTCAAGTGAAATCTGAGTCTTTAACACAAAATTCTTGCCATATACTGTTAATGTTCAACTCATTCATTTTTAGTGGGTCACTGCTGTCCATTACTGCTCGGCAGCAGTAGTGCTGTATCTGTTGGGGAGATACTTTTTACCTCTTCATCTTTGTGCACATGTTCTAGCAGCAGAATTGTAGGTATCCACAAATCAAGTAGTAAAAAGCCAGGGTTGTTTTTAAACTATCCTCCTCGGTCTCACGTTTTTTCAGGTCAGGGTATTTCTTCAACTTGAGTGCTGATGTGTCATCTTGTTGTTTGCTTCTGATGCTTCTTGGTTTTCAGTTTTATTTATCTTTTCCATTTTTTTATGGTGTCTTGTTCACGTACTACCATTTCTGTTTTTCTGTTACATGTTTTCTTTTGATATCGATGAATACGGGAATGTTTTCTTTCTCTTGATGTCGCCATACTTAAAGTGCCTTAAATCAAATTCCAGAGCACTTGACCACTCCAGAAGCAAAGGAACTCACTTACCAACTTGTATCACCGTATAAAATTTGTTCTCAAACGGGAGAAACTCTTTTACACACCTGCAAGTTTAAGGCATCATTGCTTATACAAGAAGAAAAATCCCCCAACCCGGGGGGGGGAGGTTTATTGGTCCACTGAAGAAAGGGGATATCTGTACCGAAGGCCGTTAATGAATTCTCAACAAAGCCAGGTGGAGGTCAAACCCAGCCTTTATGAAAGATGGTTTTATTGACAGCACCTGGAAAATCCAGTTGTAAGGTATTGTATTCTCACATTCGTTGTGCCGCTTCCTTTCTGTTGGGAAACAGTAATTAACACTACGCTGTTGTTTGCTGAATGTAATAAAATCTCTGTAGAAAAGACCCGCAATATGATTTTCAGTTCTCGGAATTGATGAAAAAAGAATATATATATATATATATATATATATATATATATATATATATATATATATATATACATATATATACATATATATATATATATATATATATATATATATATATATATATATATATATATATATATATATATATATATATATATATATGTGTGTGTGTGTGTGTGTGTGTGTGTACACGCTCACTCTCTCTCTCTCTCTCTCTCTCTCTCTCTCTCTCTCTCTGCTCGAAGACATTATCAAGAAAAATGCCTAGAGTTAAGGGGAAGAATCTTGCTCCTCATTGTTTCACTTTCTTAGTGGTGAAATACGCGTTTTGTACTTTATATCACTTTTTATGTTTTTGATTATATATATATATATATATATATATATATATATATATATATATATATATATATATATATTACTGTATATATATGCATGCATACATACATACATACATGCATACATACATTACTGTATGTGTATATATATATATATATATATATATATATATATATATATATATATATATATATATATATGTATATGTGTGTGTGTGTGTGTGTGTGTGTGTGTGTTTGTGTGTGAGTCTGTGTGCGCGTGCGTGTGTGTGTGTGTCCGTGAGTGTAGGTTCGTTTATTATTAAAAATTTTTATCATTTATCAGGATAAAAAAACTCAGTATTAGTAATTTTCTTCCCTATGCCCCTTGACCCACCCCTCTCTCTCTCTCTCTCTCTCTCTCTCTCTCTCTCTCTCTCTCTCTCTCTCTCTCTCTCTCATATTTTATCACGGACAAGTGAGGGTTAATTTGCATAATATGGAAAATTAAGAAACATATATATCGAACATGGTGTTGATTGACTCTTACGCCTGTAGAACGCACGTAAAATACCATTATCGTCGTCATCAAACTTTCAGAAATTATTTTTACTATATACAGAACCAACACGAAAAAAATTGGTAGGAGGTGTACAGTAAGTAGATGAAAATAATAAGTGGAACTACTTTTAGAAGTGATTCATAAATAATCTTGAACAACAGATTATACGTGACTGAAAGCTGAGTAGATAAGTTTTATTACATTCCCGTTTAACTGTAACGCGAGGAACGTCCAATATCCTTACTGTAAAGGAAACGTACAGTATTTGTCGTTGGCGGTTTAATATCGTAGAATCCTACGTCACCGTCTTGCACAGATACCAAAGGTAACAGTAGATTTAGGTACGCAGGTACTAAACGCAATACCAGAGATAGGGACCCAGCTACCAAATGTAACAGCAGAGTTAGGGACAAAGATACGAAAGATAACAGAAGCAAATCCCTGTTGCATCGGAACTTAAAAACGATGAGCAAGCACCGTCATCCGTCCATGGTCGAAATTATAATTAACATGGTTGAAAAAGTATGCCCGCCACATCCAGCATTTTGTCTGAAAAATAATTTTCCTGTAGATGTAGATTAGTGATCATTTAGCCTCTGACTTATTTAGGACATATAATTTTCACATTAGGACGTATTGGAATCTACAGTACGGTAAGTATCACGAGAATCCTTAATTTGATTTCAGCCTGTGCACGTGCAGTATGGATCTGGAGCACGGTAATAGATCAGCTAGGCGATGAGGCCTCAATTTTTCCTGATGTTCAGCCCCATATGCCACTGATGACTCCACTTAATGATCGGTTCCAAGTTTCTGGTTGAACTGTCATTTTAACGTTTGCCTGAGTGAAACTATAAGCAGTAATTGCATATCTAAAAGTCTAAAATAACAGGTGGCCTCAGCACAATCATATGTAATAGCTGTATGACTAGACTCGTCATAAACACTGTTAAAAACTACGATACACAAGAATAAAGTTCGAAAGAAAATAGATCTTTTATTATCAGAAGGCAAACATGGATGAAATGATAATCAGAAGATAAATGAAATGAAAAATTCGTGGCGTTCTACTACATACTATCCGTAAAGGAAATTCGTAAGATAAAACCATACATCGACCAAAATTCTTCTTAACAGTTACGACCATTAATTATTAAACAATTTCATGAACAGCTCTTGCTTTTTGCCAGTATAAACGCAAATTGGAATAGCTGCATCCATGCATGCATACATACATACAGACACGGAAATTCCCTCCGGGGATGTTGAAGTGAGTTTGGGCGAAAGCTTGATTAACTCCAAGAAATTCTAATTGAAATGATTTAACCATGATTCCGGGCTCAATTCGTTAGTAGATTAAGCTGCTTGACTGACACGAAGTTAATTAACTTAATTATCCCAGAGTTGCAATAAAGGCATTTATTGGATGATTTAACACTGCCAAACTTGTAAGTCTTTTGCTCCCTAGTTTTACAAACCGCTGTGAGATTGGATTTTCAATAAATATATTTTTTTTGCAGAATAAATTACGATATTACCAGAGTATTCCATTTATTTTTCGGTGGCTGAAATGATGAGGGCCGTTCTTGCTGTGTATATAGGGCTCCCAGACACTTGAAGCGGAAGGGTTTCCGTGCAGTCTCCAATATTTTGAATTATGTAAGTTTGTTTTCCATCCTAGGTCGAAATGGAAGTCTGCTGTCGACATGGTCACAAAAGGACTTTCTGTAAGTGGTTAGAAACCTATCTTCATGGCCAGACCAACGTAGGAACGAGGGGATTTCACCTTAATTGGGTCACTTGTAACAGTAGACCATTTTCGACTTCGAATGGGATCTGGGGCTTAAATTATTTTTCATGACGAGCTGTTATAGTCTCTTGTTTTTGTACTGACTGTAAAGCTGGTCTTGTAAGCCGGAGAAACCACCAAAATTTTTATCTCTCTCTCTCTCTCTCTCTTGTTTTTGTACTCTCTCTCTCTCTCTCTCTCTCTCTCTCTCTCTCTCTCTCTCTCTCTCTCTCTCTCTCTCTCTCTCTCTATATATATATATATATATATATATATATATATATATATATATATATATATATATATATATATATATATATATATATATATATATATATATATATATATAACGAACTTCAAGTTATTACTTTCTTAAAAGATTAAATCGAAAGGCGATTGGACATCCCAGGAAGAGAAAGTTCTTGAGCGACCTGTCACTCAAAGGAAATCTGCAACTTTCCATAATCTCTCAGGAGTGGGAGATTATCGCTGACTCAGCCGTGGCCGATTTTCTTTGAGAATTCTCGAGGTCTGTCCCACGCTGATCCTTTCATCGATGCCCAGCATTCAGTCTGTTGATGGAATTTTCTGTCAATAGCCGCTTTGAAATCATGCGCTCCATTGGCTGTCGGCCTTCTTTCCAGTTACCGCCGCTCGCACTCGACTTCACCGTGTATATAATATATATATATATATATATATATATATATATATATATATATATATATATATATATATATATATATATATATATATATATATATATATATATATGTATGTATGTATGTATGTATATGTATATGTATGTATGTATATGTATGTATGTATGTATATATATGTATATATATATATATATATATATATATATATATATATTATATATATATATATATATTTTGTATGTATGTACATATTCACACAGATATTTATTGTTTATTTGTTTGCAACGCACACCTCCTGCATTCTTAAATATTAAGCCACAAATATAGTTTAATATCTGAAATATTAAGTGGTTTTGTAAATATATATATAATATATATAATATATATATATATATATATATATATATATATATATATATATATATATATATATATATGTATGTGGGTTTGTGTGTGTCTATATATATATATATATATATATATATATATATATATATATATATATACATACAGAATTTTTACATTTGTATTTCAAATATATTTGTGTTGGTTTGTTATCTTGCCTCTTTCTCAACACCCTCCCCTCTTCAAATTTATTTATTCATATTTGTTTTCTTCTTGGCTCGTTGTCAGTACAAGAAAATAGATATTTTTCAGAAAAGTCCGGTAAAATAGGGACGGGCCTGCTCCCGAATGTTGTTGTCAATTCGGCAGGTACAACGGATTTCGAAACATATATATCCGGAGTTGTTAACAATTTTCCAACGAAATTCGAGTCGAAAAGACGGCTTCGAAGATAGAAGTTCCTTTTGACCAATCGTAGAGACTCATTTGAAAGTTACTGAAGAGATAGGTAGTTTTATCTAGCTGGAATTTATATACGGAAGCGGTCCTTGTGGGTATTAATTTTTTTTATATATAATTCTGCATCTTTATGGAATTGGTGGAACAGTAAGTAAAATACATACGCTCTGTTTTTGTGTGTCCACTCTTTCTATGACATATATTGAGAGGGAGCTGCTTTGGAACTATTCAAGAAAAAAGGCCCTTGTAATGTAGCTATTTTGGCTGCTACACTCTTCCCTCTTTTTTAATGGCTGAGTGCATTCAGTCACTGTGTTCCATGCACAGATCAAGTATGGAAATGATTATTCCTCAGGCCTAAGAAATGACAGTATATTCATTCAGAGTTCCAATAAGAAAACCAAACATTTTTCGTAACTCACACGACAAAAAACCCAAATTTAAGTCATTACTTCAGGTGCAAAAATAAACTTTAAAAGGAAAAATATAAATTGGAAACTTAGAATCCCATTTTTGGTTTCGGAATGGTAATTGACGCCTTCATTCTGAGATTAAATTTTTATCCTAAAATACCTTCATTGTTTAAATTAAGAGCAAACGGACCACTGTCAAATGCAATTCTTAATCCAGTGTTTGGAGGGAGAAAAATGTTCACATTCCCCAAAACGTTGATTATGTATGTCGCTAAGTATGATGAAGATATAACTGACGCCGTAGAATATTCTTGAAACACTGCCTGAACAAGTGACGGAGAAGGATGCCCTTGAGTAGGAGAAAGAAGGAGCAAGGAGCAATAAGAACTGTCAGGGCAGTGAGGTACACAGAAGGGAATGTCCTTATCATGGATCCTGGTACACGGGAGTAGAGGAGTCCACCTTTTTCCATAATGGAGTAGGGTATAAGAGAAATTCAATCTTTATTCTTATTTTTCGTCCTCCCCAGGCGGGAGGAAAAGGACGATAAGGAGGAATGCAATAAGAGAGTCTTTCTGTCATGATATTAGATATTCTTTGTATGTCTTTCGAGGCTCGGGGATCTAATTTGGCCAACGGAAGAAGAGGAGGAGGAGGAGTTGAAGGTGCGGAGGAGACATTTGGAGGACTCTTTCAGTATACGCGAATGGATTTCACAAATGGCATTTTGTCAACACTTGCAAAAAAAAAAAAAAAAAAATTAGAAAGCTGACTGGACGGAAAGCAGGAGTACGAACTGACAGTCACGCCGAAAGGAAGAGTGGGGTGATGAAATGAATAGCAACAATAGAAGTATATTGACACAAAGGATTATTGAATATAATAAAAGAGAGAGAGAGAGAAAAAAACAAGGATTTTAAACATTCCGATCAACCACGCAACCGGATTTCATAATGGCCTTTGTATTTTATCTTTCCGAACAAAATTTATATCGGAAACTTAGCATCGGCGAAAGGTTTTGTTTACTCGACCTTTTTAAGTTATTCGTTTATTAATGAATTATTCCCTTTCTAAATATGTTTTTACCGATTCATGCTAAGACCATTAGTCATCTAGCGATTCTGTTAGGTAAATTGCCCTGGGGAGCATTCTTATGCTCATTTCATTTCTTCACTCATTCGTGGAAATATAATTTCCGATGTAAAAAAAACATTTTCTTAAAAATTCTAAAAGACCACATAGGTAACGCTTACCACAACCAAAAAAGTGTTTCATCAAAGCAGAACTGATATCTAGCAATATGAAAGAAATATTTATAAAATAGAAATGGTTTTCAATACGGTGAAACCGTAACTTTCCATGCAATAAGGAACATATAACACAAATAAAATAATGTATTACAAGCAGAACAAGTTCTTCTAAGGAATTATTAGTGTTCTTTGTGAAATAAATATCACTCAAAAACAAATTGGTTTCCCGGTTGGAAAAACGACTACCAAATAAAATATAGCTTTCAAGTATAGATACCCTTTATTCCAATATCAAATTTCATGGAGGAGAAAAATTCTTTCTACGTCTAGAGAAATATCGCAGCTGCTCAACTGAAATAACTTTTGTTGGCATAAACAATGCAGATGCCGGTACAAAATTATTTCTCTAACTGTAAAGGTAATATATCTCCATGTCCAGAAAGAATTTTTATTTGAACATGAAAAGCATTATACGTGCCAGAAATTTATTAATTCCCAGGTGGGAATTATATTTTTCTATTGTGAAAAGATAATCCCGTCTATGAATTGTTTATAGCATTGATCAAACTAAAAAAGAATTTTTAAGAAAATGTTTTTTTACATCGGAAATTATATTTCCACGAATGAGTGACGGAATGAAATGAGCATAAGAATGCTCCCCAGGGCAATTTACCTAACGGAATCGCTAGATGACTAATGGTCTTACCATGAATCGGTAAAAACATATTCCGATGTTATTAATAAGATGGAAATATAAAAACGGAAACATGAACTTAATTTATATTGTAAATAGCATTCCAAGAAACCGATGATACAGATAAAATGTCTACAAATAACTTATCTTCCATGAAAGAAGAAGTAAAAAAAAAAAGGAATAAGATGGAAATATAAAAACGGAAACAAGAACTTAATTTACATTGTAAACAGCATTCCAAGAGGCCGATGATACAAATAAAATGTCTACAAATAACTTATCTTCCATGAGAGAAGAAGTACAAAAGAATAATATGCCCCGAAAAGGAAATAAAAAAGAAGATAGTCAGATAATAATACAAAGGAAGATTGCAAGTAAAAATCAGCTTTGAAGGAATAAAGCCTTGAATGTGAAAGCGGGAGTGGGAAAAATTAAGTGAGAAAAGATAGAAAATGGTGAGATTGTCATGGAGGTATAATAAACTAAAAACAATGTAAAGGAGAAAGTTGAAGTCAGTAAAGAGAGATCAATTAAGGCGTCTGAACAAATTTTCTATGGAGGCTTTTATTGTATTAGATATTTCTCTCTCTCTCTCTCTCAAGCTTAGTTAGAAAATCCAGGTACATTTAAGCTGAACAATATATAAATGACTTTTGGTATGCCATAGGTGAAAACGTAAATATCTAGTTAATGTAAAGCCAAAAGATTAAAAGAACAAACATTCAGTCTTTTGAGTTTTTCACATTTGCAACTTACGAATTCAGTCACTAACACTTATTAACCCTTGGTTTTAACATTAACCAACTTTCGCCGCTATCCAAAGTATCCTCATTCTCCAATAAACAAAAATAATTTTATAACAATCGCTTGCTGAAACCTGCACTGTGCATTAAAGCTCAGTGCTTTCTCAGCCTTAACGCTGTCAAACAAAGGTATTCTACCGTTCTGCGAAAAACCAGGTTGTTTCCCCTTTTGTGAAAAAGTTGTATAAATTTTCTTTGCTGGATATGAAAAGCATAAAGCAAGCAGCTCCCCCTTCTTCCAGCGTTTGCTTCATACAATGCTTGTTTATACACAGAATGTGCAGGCAGATTCAGCTGCTGTTGGCGTTCCAGAATGCAGACGAGCGACGTGCATTGCGGGAACGCTCCAATGAATACAAAAACACGACAGAGTCCGTGAATAACATCGTGTTTTCATGGCTTTCTCCAGGTCTCCTGCTCATCTAGATGCGCAAACAGATACAAAACGTGTTTGTTTTCGTCAGTCTGGCGATCATTCTTGGATGAACTTGCTCTTTCATTTGAATATTAAGTTGCCTTAGGTAGCTTAATATTCAAAACAAATGAAATAGCATGTCTCACTTTTTATATGTTTATAGCTAGCAACAAAGTTCACAAACTGCTTTACACTGTAGGCATTACTTAAGGTTCTTAGCAGCGTCCCTTTGGCCCCTAGTAGGTGCAAGCCCTTCCATTCCTTTTATTGTACCTCCATTCATATTTTCTTTCTCCCATTTTACTTCCCACCTCCTTCTAACAATTGTTTCATGGTGCAAATGCGAGGTTTTCCTCTTGTTACACCTTTAGAAACTATCTACTCTGTTTCCCTTTCAGCGCTGAATGACCTCTAGTCCCATTGATTGACCTTCAGCCTAAATTTTATATTGCATTTATATTGCACAAATACCCTGATTATTCACATTAAAAACGTCACTAGTTCAAGGATGATTGGTTTTTGTTCAGTGTTCTCAGTTTAAGCTCAAGAGGGCAATTTTCCATTAACTCATAGCAGAACCCATTTAATAGAAATTTAATCTTGAGTTTAGTATTTTTATCAATTAGGTCAAGCAAAGTTTTAAACAGCTTGGTAAAAAGTATGACTTCAATTGTTATACAATAATGATTCTTTATTCATTTAGAAACATATTCAAAGACCAGAAAGAAAGTAAAGGTAGCTTGGCAAATCGAATGTTCCATAGGTATACACTGATATGCGAAGGAGATGAAGGATTTCTCTTTTTTATTCAGAGGATTGGCCATACACATTTAACTCAGGGATTTGGTGATTACTTGGACGTCTTCACTTTCTGCTTGAGTGTCTTAGGCTCAAGGACTTGAGAAGCTATACCCTCTCCTAATACCTGTATGTGGTGGGTAATTGCCTTCTTTCTGGAGTTTTTGAAGAGGAATTTGTGAATAAAACGTGTTATTTTTAAATTTGGTGAAGGAAGTGGATTTCAAGAAAATGTAATTATAAATTGTAATAATTTTTCCCACCAGTTTTGATAAGATATAGATATGTGGATGTATGGTATAAATTTTTTTTCCAACAATTATTGTGAATGTTCCATTACAAAGTTCTAATAGATTTTCCTTCCCTTTTGTCTAAAGGATAAATTTATTATAGCGATAGTC
The DNA here is from genome assembly GCF_040412425.1 of Macrobrachium rosenbergii. Classification (NCBI taxonomy): domain Eukaryota; kingdom Metazoa; phylum Arthropoda; class Malacostraca; order Decapoda; family Palaemonidae; genus Macrobrachium; species Macrobrachium rosenbergii. The sequence continues at coordinate 18,310,831 of NC_089745.1, forward strand.
GTTGCAACACCATTCTATATGGATTAATTAATCATTCAGTCTTATTTCCTCAAAAAGACCACCCCTTCTACCTCCAGGTATACTTTCCACCGATATATATCCATATATTTCACTTCATAAGTGAGCACCCTTTTCGTTGACTTAATCGGGCAACATTTCTCTTTTTAGAATCCTTCAGAATACTCATTCCCACTCCCATTTCTATTGAAGATAAACAAGACATATCTTTGTTTTTCATATCTTTGTTTTTCATAAGTTCTGCAGCATCGGAAATATTTCCAGTCCTCTTTCAACGAGGCGCTTAAATTACATATCCTTACTAGAGAGTTATAGATTTTTTCATTTTATTATTACCGCCACCCCAAGAACTACGCCAGTCTCCTCCCAACCATCCAACGTCGTAAGAGTTTCAAGAATAAAGACCGAATTATTGATGTTTTCACGGGTGTCTGTTTCTCATTGTTGCTTTTTTATTTTGACTGATTTGCATAGTGCTCTGTTCCCTAACATTTGTTGATTTCAACATCATTTATTATTCATATCGATGCACGCCAGTTTTTAGTGAAGCTTGACAGATGATTGATGTTTTTATATTGTGAAAATGGCTATTGCCGATGGAATATATCTCTCTACCTATGCTGTTACTGTCCCATACAATATTTGATTATGAGGTGTACTGTTTTAGTGTGAAATATTAATTATTTAGAGTTTATATGATGGGCATGTTACGAGATGAAGTTTTCAGACCTAAAAAAAAGCAAAATGTTTGTCATTGTTCATACTGTATTTCGATGCTGGAAGAGTTTTAGAGTGAATTGATTATGAAACTACGAATTTTTACTCACAAAATCATGAATATTTTACCCTTCTCGCGACTTGCTATACGGAAATCTTTAAATTTTTGTATTGGTTATATATACACACTTGAAATCAATGGAACACGTGGTGTGTATATGCAGAAGTGCCTAGACAAAACAAAATAGGACTGAGGGTATAAATCCTGACCTGTTTTGCCCATAGGTTTTAATTCAAGACATTGCCGATAACTTCAGGCTTTATATTAATAAGTGTATACTTACCAGTTGGATGATTTTACAAATGCAATATAAAGAAATTGCAAGATATGGAGTATCTTCTTTTTTTGATGGTTTGCACTGGCTGTCAGGATGAAACAGTTGATAGGATGCAGTCCTAAAATTGAAAGGTATTGTCATGAAATAAATTTATAAATCGAACACCAAAAAATAACATGTCTGTTTAGTTTCCTGTACAACTGGTAAACTTCACCTTGCCACAGAAATTCTACTGTTCTCAAGACTCACTGAATGCAGTCAAGAAAACATGAAATTCTAGTCAATGTGAAGCATCGCTGAATAGCTCAAACACCGTCGCTCCCGTTAAAATTTGCAAGACACGTTTAAAGGAAATGTCTCAAGGCTTTTAGGCAACATATTAAAGAAAATTAATAGGTTAATAAAGTAATGTAAAAGCTTTGTGAGATATTATTATGTTTTAGGAGTGGTGTAGATTTTTTCTCTCTGAATATAACAGGAAAACTTTATAGTTTACTCATTCCTAAAATTATGTCGCCTGTATCTTGAGGCACAAAAGAGAGTGATTCCCTGTAGTGAAACTAACTTTCCTGATAAATGTGTTCTGAGAAAGGAAATCAGGCAGTGAGACAATGTGACAAAATAAAAAGAAATCCCGAAACATGAGACGAAGCCAAAGGCATTAGGAGAGGTCATCCTGAGCCATTATAGGCAATTAGATGGTCCAATTACCTCTCTGCATCCGGGAAGCAAACAAAGGAAGCAACTGACGATGTCACTGGTAAGCAATAAAGCCATTAGGCATTGCAGAGGCTCCAAATTGAAACAAACACAGCTCAGTCTTATATTAACACTTCAGTTAAGCAATTAGAGTAATTGTGGGGATTTCAAATAAACAATGCAATTAACAGTTAGAAATGACCTTTCATTAATGCCATCATTAAAAGGAATCATACACGTTTAAGCTACGTTTATCATTTAGAACAAATGAAATTATCAAACATCTATAAAGGATAAGTTTAGAAATAGCTTTAATGAAAATTGAAATGTCATGGGGTAAGGTTGGAGGTTTTTCAAGCACCCAAGTGCTTTGAAGGATGAAATCAGATATTAAACTGTGATATTTGCTTTCATCACGTTCGTCTTGTGTTCGTCTTTGATGCTCTGTTGATAGTAACCCTCAGTTATTAGTCGCAACATCCTCTTAGCAGTTTTATTGGAAATTCATTTAGAAATGGATAATGCATCAAAGTGGGAAAAGACTTTTGGACTTGTATTCATTTTCGATATTCCTCTTCTATCAAAAAAAAAAAATAATATCAGGATTACATTTACACTAAATACTGATATACTTGTTCTTTACTTAAACTCATATACAGCGAAGTAGTCCTTAGTAACAACATTGCCATAATGGCAAGTGCTGTGTGAAAAATTCAACAAACAATAAAAGTAGAGATTTTGATTGCAAGGCTAACAGTAGCGGTAACAAAACGAATAATAACCGGAATAGAAAATAAGAAGTGTACCATTAGTAATAATAATATGAACCGCTGATTAGTGAGGGACCAGGCCAACATTAAATGCAACAGAAATATGAACCTCTGATGATTGTGACAGGGCTTCTTGGTGGCAGAGTTGCTTCCTGTTACTCGGGGTTGTCATTGTAATAATGCGTTTAAATGAATGAAGTCGAGATGTTTTTCCCTTTAGTTTCATTAAGGAATATTGGAAGAACCTCTCAGTTATAAATAATAAATATTATCTGGGATGCAGTCACAAGGAAGGGTATTATTTTGATCATTATTGTAAATTATCTAATTCATTGCATCGCTGGGACTTGTGAATGTCTAGCCTCCACTCCAGAAGCGTTATATAATTTTAATGTTATGAAAACTGACAAAAGGTTTATAAAATGTATAACATAATATTTGTAATTATCAGAACATAATTTTGGGAAAAGCTTTAAAAAACTAAACGTAATATTTAAAAAGAACAAAGGACGCGATTAAAGACGAGAAAGAGCGAAGGTAAGGAACCTCCTTTGTCGATTTTGAATGCTGCAGTCGCAACTGATTATAAGAGAATGGGTAAAGAGGGAAGTGGTGGAGAATTCTAGAAGAATCAATTACGGTTGCCAGAGTCACATAATCTGCTGACTGGCATATATATGAATACATCTGCATACACACACATCACACACACACACACACACACACACACACACACACACACACACACACACACACATATATATATATATATATATATATATATATATATATATATATATATATATATATATATATGTATGTTTATAGTTGATAATGTATGTGTGTATTTTATTTATATATGATATATATTAGGGCCGACTACATACATATATGTATATATGATATATAAACATATATGAAATATATATATATACATACATATATATATATATATATATATATATATATATATATATATATATATATATATATATATATATATATATATATATATATATATATACGGTGATATATATATATATATATATATATGATGTGAGTGTGGCTGTGTGTTGTTTTACTTTCATACACGAAGGTACATGTTCTTCAATAAATATCCAAACGAATAATATAGAATGAGGTTTTGATGGTGTTTCCTTTAACATCGCTTCCAAGATAAACAACCCAACAAAAAAAAAAAGTCCCTCTATTTCTGGAAAAGGAATTTGGTGTTCACTCGCCAGCATGGGATGAAAGGAAAACATTTCTTTCAATTCAGTTTAATTGCTTCTCTCCCATTTTGTGCCGTTTCTTGTCGTTTTATTCTTTTTGTTCGACAGGTCAATAACTACCCTTCTTTCCGGTCTTCCTTTCTTTTCCAAAAGCTGACGATTTCCTTCATGCCTACATAGTTTCTGTTTACGGCTGATCATTTTACTGTATAGTAGTGCCTCATTTTTTTTTTAGGGTATTTTAGGATTTGACGTTAGTGGCTTTGGTTTAATTTAGAAAGAAAAGCAAAGTTGATACTCTCTCTCTCTCTCTCTCTCTCTCTCTCTCTCTCTCTCTCTCTCTCTCTCTCTCTCTCTCTCTCTCTCTCAACATAATAGTAAGAGCTGATTCCTTTAGTAAGTAATCCAATTCTTTGAACAAGGTAGTTGGAAACTTGGTTGTGAAATGTCTATTGTGGCTGGTAAAAAGCAGAGGAAGTGAACAATTCATTGCACTTGCACGCAAAGCTCATAAAGACCGAGCATGCACCAGAAGTTTAATCAGTGACCAAACCCTATCTATCTTCACAGACGTGATACCTAGGTAAGCAAGCCAGTGGCTACTTATAATTCAGTAGGTAAACATATACCTTACTTCAAACCCCTCGAACCCCATGCCAGTGCTTAGTTCGCTGAGATAATAAGTTTGTAAATCTATCGAAAATCAGATTTTGATTTTAATATCTGGACTACCATGGTTTCAGGTTACCGGCATAACTAGTCAGCTACCATGCCTCTCGTTAAGACGTTTTTAATCTCTCTTAGTTAACTTTCACGTCTCATCAGTCTAATCATCTTCATTATCTCAGTCCAATAACTATTAAATTACACACATTACGCTCCCCCCCCCACACCCTGGATGAAACTGTCTCTGTTGTGGTTTTCCCCTTATGTGTATTTCACCATCTTATTGCTGATGTCTTTCGTTAGTGTTTAGAGATACTGGTTTGACGAAGGGTATCAAACAGGTCCTATGTATTGTATGTGAGTGTCCGAAACTGTATTAGACAGTGTAATAAGTTTTCTGTATTAGTTCCGTCTTATATTTATGGCTGGACTCTTACCTCTTCCACAGCAAAGTCTAGATCTTCAAAGTGTAGTTTATAGATTTTATATATATAAACATGTATATTGTGTGCACAGACATACATTGTGTGTGCATATATGCATTGTGTGTGGGTATGCTGTACGTGGCAAGAGACAAACTGAAAAGGTGAAAAATAAGAGATCCATAGAAGTAGTACAAAGATTAATTTAGAAGAAAGGATGGATCAGTGCTTTGACATGGTTTGGCCCTGTTGGAAGATTGAAGACTGTAAATAGGTGAAATGAATGTATGATTCATAAGTGTTAGGATGTGTTGATGAATATTTTGAAAGTGTCCAATAGCTGTTTGGAAAGTAGTGCTGGAGAAGTTGGTCTCTAGGTCTCTTAATTCCTAGGAACGTGCAAGATATAGATGAATGGCCTAGTGTATGTCTAGTGTTTACACGAGATGTTGATAAGCATGTTAATGAGAAAAATTGTGTTTACATAATTATTTATAGCCTTATGTACCTTTACTCTTTAAATTGTTGGTAAATTAGAGTATTATCTAAGGTGTCACATTAAAGGACATGCACTTTGCACCTTAGAGGCATTGGTGTATTCTAGCCCTCCGGTTCTTAGCAAAATTTTTAAGATGAGATTGTTAACCCCTGTATCCTCCTTTTTTTTGTTTTTGCCAAATGCACAGCTTAGTTCAAGTAGTTTCCTGTTGTGTATTATCGAGAAGAGGGGGATGTATGACCAAAGGAATTTTATATGTAAATTCCTTTTGTACAATAGTCAGCTCAGCCACTGAGATTATGGAATACTGGAATCTTCAAAACGGTCTCGTTTCTTAGCATAGATTATTGTACACAAGGTCTCTGGATTTTTTATGTAGAACAATTCCTGAAGAAAGCATCTCGTAGAATTTCCGCCTAATGTCACCCCTGATACTGAGGAATGAAACCACTGTGACCCTTTGCTACTTCCAAAAACTCTCAGTGTTTGTTGTGAGTTTTTAAGTTTTCAATTTTAGCCTTCGGTTACAAACCCAACGAAGGTGGCGTAAAAGCTCGTGGTAATAGGATCTAGCATTCATTGTTGGCCTTCCATCTAGTAGGCTACTTCTTAAGACCGGAGACTACTTAACTCACTTTAATCGAGAAACTAGCAGTGACGCAATCTTAATAGCTCAGGAATGTTATTGATATTTTCACACAAAGTCCATGAGGCATACCTTACGGCTAAAAGGGATTGTGATCATTTAGTTTTGCACAAGATCCTTTGAGGAATGTGAGATATTTACCAAATTCACTAAAGAAAGTCATTCATCTTTTGAAATTCAAGCAGCTGTCATTAGCTCTCTCTCTCTCTCTCTCTCTCTCTCTCTCTCTCTCTCTCTCTCTCTCTCTCTCTCTCTCTCTCTCTCTCTCTCTCTCTCCAAACCAATTTCTTGCTAGTAACTCTTTGGGTATGAATTAACAATGGGTATGAATTAACAACAAAGACAAAGACAAGTATGTAAGAAATGTATATGGAGCGTTCTCTCTCTCTCTCTCTCTCTCTCTCTCTCTCTCTCTCTCTCTCTCTCTCTCTCTCTCTCTCTCTCTCTCTCTCTCTGTCGTTTCCCGTTTGTGCAAATACACTTCCAACTAAGTTATGAGGTCATTGGTTAACATCAATGACACCAGAAACTTGTTATCGTTGCTAAGTACCTAAGCAAAGGCTAGATTCACTCTCTCCGACGTATTTAACAATTCAGCACACACAAAACATACACATATTATATATATATATTTATATACATACACACATACATACATACATACATATATATATATATATATATATATATATATATATATATATATATATATATATATATATATAAAATTTATTTGTGTGCGTGCGTGTGTGTGTGCTGTAAATACAAGCCCCACAATTTAACACTGAACTTCTCGTTCTTGCAGCATTTCTGGATAAGTGTTCAACTAAAACCTTAGATATGAATTATATTTTATATCTTTCTTGAAACCAGACTTTGAAAGGGTCTTGTCCAGTGCCTTATCCGTTGCTCTACGAAAAGTGAAAGTTGATTATACTGTTGAAGTCAGATTGTTTTACATATGCCAAAGTACAGCCAACATCCTCCATGATAAAGCAATACTAGGTAATTTTACCTTTGCTAAAATTTAGAAAGTTTGCTTTCCATATTCACCAGAACAATTTAAATACACTGGTCACGCGATGAATCTTCTCTTTTTGCAGAATTTTTTTACTAGTTCTCTAATAAAAACTTCTTTGAAAACTTGGTCAGCAAATTAAATACATACGATTGTTCTATAAAAATAATATGTGATAATTATTGATAATGATAATATGGATTTGTTAAGAAGAAACCATAGAAATCTGAAAAACAAAGAACTCATCAATGACCGCCAAAGGAATATCGTAGAATAAGGTAAGCAATATCATGTACTGTTTTTCCCATCACGAATCTCTAGAGAGAGAGGAGAGAGTGAGAGAGAGAGAGGTGGTGGGGGGTGGGGGGGCGGATGATAAGCTACCGAATATCCCACTGACAGGTCTTGATTAGATTCCATCCAAACAAAAATAGTCTGAATATTTGAAAATTTCCTTCCTCTTCATTAATGTACTTTCATCTATGATGTCACAGTTTTAATCGTAGGAATAATTTTTATTTTTATTTTGTAAATCTGTAAACTTTTACGTGTCATGCAAGTTCAAGATTATCTAATCTGATGTAATGAATAAATTTGGTAATGACAGTTCTTCTCAAGACTAGTTCGTCTGATTTCAAGTGTAGTTAATGTGTTTAGTTATTTTATATTAATACTCGATAATATCATTTTATATATTCAGTCGAATGTATCGTTCATTCGTCTCTTTATTGTTTTAGATATACTAGTTAACTCCACTTGGATGTTTGCATATTTGAATAAATAATAATGACACCAATCTTTTTTTCTTCCAATGCCGTCAGGTCAGCGAGTCAGACAAGAAATTATTCCTTTTCCCTAAAAATTTTGACAATTTTGCTTTGTGGGACGTGGTAGAGGAAAGGAGTGCGAAATCTGCCTTTAATTTAGCAGACAGGAACAATAACCGAGATGTTTTATGCTTATTTGACCTCGTATTTTTCACTTATCAAGGAACCTTTTCAAAGTATACTTTTTTCAAGGCTCTTGCGAGAAAACCGACTGCTTACTATTATTCATTAAATAAATAGTGTCGGGAGATGTAACGGCAGACATACATTTTCTCAGTAACTGTCCTATAATGAAGTAATCGTTTTTTTTTAATTGGAAACCATAAAATACCATGATCGGAATATACATTTCCAATAAATCATTCGTTGTAATAAAGCGTGGGCTGTAACAGCTACTAATTTAACTAAGTATTAATCATTTAACAAAAACAAATAATCTTATAAGGTCTGCACTCAGCCTTATAATTATCTGATTCTATATATTAGCAGAACGCGTAAAAGGGTAAAAGAAAAAAAAGTATGATTTCTTAGGAAAAGTCAGTTTTTATTATTTATATAACTGACTTGTTAGCAAAACCGGCAAACGATAAACATGAGTCTAGACGTCTACAAGTGATGTCATAAATTTAATATATATTTATGTTGACTTAAGCCGTCCAGGAGTGTTGGTTTTTATTTGCCCGTGTGTTGTCAGGCCAACGCATGCTTACATATGAACCTTTGCTTTTCACACGCAGGCTATATTACACACACACACATATTTATATATATATATATATATATATATATATATATATATATATATATATATATATAATATATATGTATGTATGTATTTATGTATGTGTGTGTTTCTGTGTGTAAGGGAGGTAGTTTACACAGTTTAGTTAGCCTGTATGGTTTTTCAAATACGTGGAAATAACACATTTATTAACAAAATTCTCTCTCTCTCTCTCTCTCTCTCTCTCTCTCTCTCTCTCTCTCTCTCTCTCTCTCTCCAGGCTTCTAAAAACAAAGAAGCTGAGGAAAAGTCAATGGTTTGGGATTCACAAACGGAAGACTCGTGCTATAGATCACAAGAGCCACCGAAGACTCCATAACTCACTGGAATAAATCAACCAAGTCAAGGACGCTTGCTGATCCATTGCACGCAAGTCAAAGAAGGCCAGAAGGTGATGATGTGGAATGTCTTCACGTTACATAGAAGGGGATATATATATTCAGTAGTCAGTCAGTTTTCTTGCCTGGGTAGGGCAATATGCCGTTTTATGTGTTATTTATGTTTAAGTGTATATTTGTGCAAACTCAGTCATACATACATACTTGTAAGAATGCAGTATATGAGTCCCGTTAATGATAGTGTTTAATCAGGTTTATGAAATAATGACGAACATTTGGTACAGATAATAGAGAACGTATTTACATCCAAGTAATTATTTTATATATATATATATATATATATATATATATATATATATATATATATATATATATATATATATATATATATATATATATATATATATATAATAGATAGAGACACAAAGGCGATTATTTACTTGGATGTAAATACTTTTTAAATTGCGTATTATTATATATATATATATATATATATATATATATATATATATATATATATATATATATATATATATATATATATATATATATATATATATATATATATATATATATATATATATATATATATATATATATATATATACACACACACACATGAATCTGACTAGAACATACATTAAACGTAACGTATATATATACAGTATGTGTGTATATACATATATATATATATATATATATATATATATATATATATATATATATATATATATATATATATATATATATATATATATATATATATACGTACATCCATACATGCAACATACATACATACACTCGTCGGAACGCTACGGGTACGTTCTAGTTTAACTCACTGTGCTTCTGGTAATGCAAACATAGAATTAGTACCTGATAGATAATGAAATAAGATGGGTCGACACCACCCTGGAAAAGAGTTTTGGCTATGAACCTCATCCAAAAAAAATTGCACAAAGGGCCAGGAAACACTCTTTAAGTTAATGAAACAATAAAACCTTTTTTTAGATTTTCGTTTCCCTCCAACAAACTGAGCTGGGAAGTAAACGCTTACAGGTATGAATTAGTAAGCAAATCTCATACATAATGGCATGCAACGCACTAAGTATTTATGATTAACGAGAGCAGAAGGCTGCTGGAAGTTTCCTGGTGCAAAAAAAGTCTTTTATGCAATTTTCAAAAGACTAGAAATAGTTTTTCTATACATAGATGCAGCTTCATTTCTTTTGCATACATCGGTTGTGCTGCAGTATTCAAATAGGTATGAACACTATATATATACACTATATATATATATGTATGTATATATATAACTATATATTATAGTATATATATATATATATATATATATATATATATATATATATATATATATATATATATATATTATATATATGTGTGTGTGTGTTAAAGCAAACCTGCGTTCAGTTGTGCAGGAAGACATTTCCTGGGCTGAGAAGCATAGTCAAGTCATCTGCGCAAGAACTGGTAGAGGTAGCTGGAAGTTGAATATACTGTAGTCTTTGATCAAAATAAGATAAAGAGACTGGAAGAGAAGGGCTATCTGACTGTTATGATGGCGAGTCGCAGTGATATGGTTAGAAGTGTCACTTACCCTCTGTGAAATTCCGCTAATCATGTCTTTCATCTTCAGTCATATTCAGCCTCCTGTTTCATGGTTCTCAGCCAAGTAGGTCTGAGTCATTGGCTACGAGATGATGGAGAGAGTTACAGCTTTGAGTTCTTTGTTTTCCAGGCTTCAACAGTGGACGCGTTGTGGATGGCTTTGGCGGAAAACCTTTAGGCTAAAGGTAAGGATCATTGGACATAGTCATCTGGCAAATACCTACTACAAGGAACTGGTTGTCTCATAATGTGTTTACCCAGTGGATCCATCATGGATTCTCGGACACTAGTGTAGTAAGGAATATGAAATGGTGAAAATACCCAGTTAGCCGGAAGTAGGTCAGTTTTCTCCACTTACTTTTACAAGAAATAAAAAAATGTAAAGAGAAAAAGTAGGTAACCATTAAAGATTAAACATATTATGTAGTAACAAGACTAAAAGAGAGTTATAAGAATGCCTGCAGAGAGAGAGAGAGAGAGAGAGAGAGAGAGAGAGAGAGAGAGAGAGAGAGAGAGACTTGATATGAAAGTGGTGCTCTAAATTTATATGAAAATGGAAGGGGTCATTACGGCGAGTTAATGGGCTGTTAATTGAATGTCGTTATATTCGAAACTCATTTTTAGATGCATTCATGTAGAGGATCGCTGATATGGGTGAAACAGAATGAATGGGAGCCATAATGGATGATACTCTGGGCTCATAATGAATATAAAAGAAACCGTATGATGGAAAAAAGTTCTTAAACTATTTAATAATGTAGCAGCATTTCATTATTCTGGGGATAATCTTGTCTGTCTTTGAGCTAGCCCACTTTAAGTCTACATACAAAACAAACAACCACACACACACACACACATGAATATACATTTGTGTGTGTTTGTATCTGACCCTAAGCACTCTCTCTCTCTCTCTCTCTCTCTCTCTCTCTCTCTCTCTCTCTCTCTCTCTCTCTCTCTCTTCTCAGACGCACTCACATATATACTCGTACTTATATACCTATTAAAGCACAAACATACAAGCACATGTTTGTGAGGAGAAAGGTTGGTTAGAATATGTGTTAGTGTAAATCATATAACAGAGCATGTGGCATATTGATGGATGTAATAACGGGAGTGGGACTGGAACGAGGTATATCTTAACCCTATTTTTTTAGAGCAACGGTGAAATTAGAATTAAAACAACATTGATAAAAAATGGGTTCTGGTTAACGACATTGGAGAAGAAGTTTTGAGATGTTTAGAGAATTCAGTACGGTCAGGGAGAGTAGGCATAGGGAATAAATCTTAAGTGGTATGGTGATGAAATTAGAGACTAAGTGTAGGCCGAACGGAGTTTGTTTGAATTACTGGTATAGGAGAAACGTAATTGATGCTAAATTAGTCTAGGACAGTGCGAGTGAAAGAAAATTATTAATATTGAAAATTTAAATGAATCCGAGCAAATGCGTAAGCGAGCAAGAAATGGATAAGGTTAATGACTAATGAACTTTAAGGACAAATATGGTATGAGCAGTTTGAAGAACTTCTAAATGTGAAGGTTATAATAAAAGTATATGTGTATGTTGCAAAAATGGAAAGTATTGGTGAAAACGTGTTGAAACTTGGTGACGGTATAAGGAGGGGTGTTAAGAGGTCGATGGATAGAAAATCGTTAAAAATCGTAGGATCAGAAGTGAAATGCTTTGGCACTATGATGAAAGTCTTTCGAAATGTCAGACCATCAAGTGTAAGGTATGTCAGTGGGAGGAAAAAGGTCCAAAGAACCGGTGAGTGGAATAAATGTTCCTTTGTATAAAAATAAAAGTTGCAGAGGTGCCTGTAAGAATTATAGGGGTATGTGTATAACATGAACGGTATACAATAGGATTTTGACAAACACACGCATTTATGTGGTGAGAAATATAAGGATATGAAGAAGTGGTAACAAGCTCAACATCATAATTAAGAATTTCGGGAAAGAAGGGGGAAAGGAACACCTAGAAGAAGTGGAGGAAATATTTAGACGAAAGAGAGTAAGATACAGAATAGATAAATAGCTTTTTGTATGTAGAGGGGTTCGACACTGTTTTCAGGAGTCTCTTGGGTAAGTAGATGAACCATCTAAAGTTATGGTTGAATGCATTAGTCAGTAATCTGTGTGTGTGTGTGTGTGTGTGTGTCATCTGGAGGCAACCATTTTAGCAATACAGCTTATCGTTGAAGTTGCATGCCACAGTGTCGGGTATTAAATGCATGTTAGGGCAGGTTGCATTAGCTACGGATTTCATAATTTTGTAAGGATACAAAATTAAAAAATGCATTTTCCATGCAAACGCAGTATGTAATGAAAGAGAGAGAGAGAGAGAGAGAGAGAGAGAGAGAGAGAGAGAGAGAGAGAGAGAGAGAGAGAGAGAGAGAGAGAGCAGGCTATATTGAATCTCTTCTACCCATGTCGCTTCACAATGCACATTGCATTCTTTCGTTATCATCTCCGTGTTTCCCCTTCCCTGTTTTTATACGAAAACTATTCTCCTTTTGTTCGATTGGTATTGCTCTCCTTCCAGGATAAAAAAAACATTTTTTGGAACTTTTTTGAACTTTTATTGTTTTTGTTTTGACATTACGAAGAGCAGGTGAGGGGTTATGGGAGGAAGAATGAAATGGCTTGTGGATTTTGTTTATACTAATCGAGTAACATTAACAACAATAGCAACAACAACAATAATAATGGAGGTTATTGACTGATCAGTTAATTTATTCAATTATGTGGACGACATACATTATGAAAAACCATGATCGTGGTACTTCATAATAATTGGTGCGTGATAGTAAACATTCACAGTTTTTATTTCTCCTAAAAGCATGAAATATTTTCTGGGTTTTGTATCCATCTGAATTACAAAAAAAAAGTAACATTAACAGTAGTAATGATGTTAATACAGTGCCAGTTGTAATAATCAAAATTTATTTGTTTATGTCTACGACACAAATTATGAAGCAATTGTGGGACACTAAGCAATAAGAGTTTTGTTCTCATATACCGAATGCATGTTGAGATCATTTAATGCCTTACGATAGCTTCCTTTGGATCAAAATATCTATTCTTTTAACAAAATGTGTTCCATCCTTTTCTTTAGCAATTCATAGCCCTAATTCTTGAAAAATAGTACCAATTCTTTATTCAGTTACCTACTGCAAAACTGTGATCCAACGCTTGGAAATTTTCCAAAAACATAAATTTGTTTATTCAACAGCTCGTCTTAAATATTCATACTGAACAGAGCGCGTCATTAATAGCCTCTAAAAGGTGTGAATTTAACTAAAAGCGCTGTTTTCTATTTTTCAGATTTCAGTACCTTCTGACAAGACGAAAGACAATAGCATCCGTAAGCACACAATCATCACGCGCAAGCATAGGCAAACAATGGTGAGTGTCGTGATCCATCGTTCTCTGCTTTCTGCAAATCTCTTTTGCTTACCTTACCTGTCTGTTCAGTTTGTTACTTATTAGTTTATCAAAATTGAAGATGAAATTCAAACCGAATTCGGAACGATAGGTAAATAATTGATAAACAGTTCACTTATTTTTTTCATTAAGCGTAATTCTCCTTGTGTGTGTGTGTATGTATGTATATATATATATATATATATATATATATATATATATATATATATATACACACACATATATACACACACACACACACACTTAAACAGCATACACACACACACACACACACACACACACACACACACACACACACACACACACACATATACACACACATATATATATATATATATATATATATATATATATATATATATATATATATATATTTTTTTTTAACGCATATGCACTATTCATAAAAGCACAGCTTGTAGTAAATAGCATTCTAATCTGGTTATCTATATTAGTAATTACAGTATACACCCGAATTATACAGATACAATATGGAGACGAGGTAACTTGAGCTGCGGCTAGGAGTGACTTGTTTATACATCACAAGCTCTGCAACAGATGCAGAAAAATATTTGGTCGTCGTTAGTCAGTTACTGCAACCGAAATTGCAGACTTTTTTTTGACAGTAACGAGTGACCTATTGTATGTTCGTTGCAACCTTCAAAATATCTTGATGTTGCTTGCAAAAGAATTACAGATATTTATAAGTTTCGTAAATTAAGAAATTTATTCCGCTTTATAATTTACCAGTAAGAAAAGACGAGTATGAGGATGACAAAAATAAAGATTATTATTTTCACCAAGCAAAAACATTATCTGAAGCACCACCACTCTCACGATACAATGGAGTTTCATAATTACGAATCCATCATATGCCATTATTATCTCATTACCAACCTGTCAGTTATCAGGTAATTACCCTCATATATCAACCTTCACTCTCAGCCTTAACGAGTTAGTTGTAATACATTATTATCAAGTTTACCATGCAAAGGAAAGTAATCCCACTTGATGAAATAAAAGTCCTTTTTTTATACAGCTGCATGATAGTACATGCTTTCATGAGAGAGAGAGAGAGAGAGAGAGAGAGAGAGAGAGAGAGAGAGAGAGAGAGAGAGAGAGAGAGATTCATGAACTATGCACATGATTGTCATTTTGACGTGTACCCAGCTTTGAGCCTTACATTATTCAAGATTGCTTTCTGCAGTAATGGCTATTGTTTAGCTGCGATTAACATGAAGCATGAGCCACGATAATTATTATGTCTGCTGATAATGAGTTTTCCATTGTTCCTGAGCACTGTATCTCGGTCAGTGTTGTATTTCTCCTTTGTACATGTAAACAATAAATTTATGACCGTGAATTTATACTTTTAGCCCCACAATTTTAAAACGGCTAATGAAAAGGCAAAATAGCTTGGCAGAACTTTACTGTTCGTTGGACGTGGTCATGAAAAGTCACACCTTTTCTCCGGAAAGTAAAAGATCCCAGTTCTGATCTAAATAAACATACTGAATGAATGTATTCGCTTCTAAATGAAAACATACAGAAAATTAGCGCTGTAACACACTTCGAAAACCCCTCGGAAATATAAGAAAAGCGGAAAGGGACGGGAAGGGTTGCGAATGACAAAGTTCGAAGTAGAAATTAAACGGGCAATGGGATGATGGACAGATGAAAAGTAGAGCTAGAAAACAAATAGAATTTTTTCATGAAATACAGAAAAATGTAAGTGCAACTCAAATGTAGCCCCAGAAGGGATGAGGTCGATTCCTGGTCAGTTTAATATGAAGACGTCAAGTGCAAAATTTGCGACAGATTATATATAAAAGCTCGAATCCAGGCCGGGTCATATATACAGTAGTTTGGGTGTAAATTACTCCCAACTTAGAATGAATTTAATATTACGGGTGTTTGTGGCTTAATATTTGAGAGTAGAAGTCATGCGTGAATTATTGGCAAAGCCACGTGAAGAGACATTACCGGGTTCACAACCCAGGGATGACGAATAGAACCTTTTCTTTTTCTTGGTTTTCGGTACACCTCAACTGTGTTGTTTCCTCAGATTATGTTGGACATAGCAAGGGAAGTGATGGCATCCATCAAAAGGAAAGGGCTAAGGATTATAGGTGTAAGGACATCTGCTTCCAGGAATTACATTTTTTTCTTTATTGGGGATTTCAACAAGGATTGGAGAATTAACATTCTAAAAATGTTTGTTGTCTTGTGGAAACGCGTGGTTCTCAGTATAGGGAAATAGTCAAATATTCAGGTGTGTAAAACTTAACTAAACATGAATGGTGTGTGTAAATGTGTGTATATATATATATATATATACACACACACACATACATACATACACACACACACTTATAAACCAATTAACAATTTCTTACTAGAACACTTGCACAATTTCTCCCTAGTGCCGCCTCTTTAACTTCATTGTTCTAAGTTCATGACTGCAATATTAGTGAGCATTATTTACATCCTCTCCATTACTGACTTTCGCGGGGTTAGCAGACCTTATTTCACAATCATCAATAAGTGCAGTCCAGTGTCGATGACTATCATCTAATAGCTAATCGTCAGTGTCAGTACGATTATCAGTTACATTGTCATTACAGTTAGTGATTACAGAATGGTTCTCGTTTTATCTGCAATCGCTCTTAGTGTTCCTACGTTAATGGATTCACCGATATTATTAATCAACATTCAACGGTACTGAAAATCTTTGCTTGCTCGATTGAGGTCAAAGATCAAACTTTTATCAGTAATAATGAAATATCTGCTCTCTCTCTCTCTCTCTCTCTCTCTCTCTCTCTCTCTCTCTCTCTCTCTCTCTCTCTCTCGTCAATCAGTAAGTCAATAATAAAAAATGGAATGCTGATGGAGAGTGAAATCCAAACGTTGAAAAATAAAACAACAAACATGAACATGAAAATTCAATTATATATATAATATATACATATACATACATACATACATACATGCATATATATATATATATATATATATATATATATATATATATATATATATATATATATATATATATATATATACATACATATATACTGGTCTTTGACACGGGCTACGGGGTTTATAGATTATGTTCTGTTTACTTGTGAGTTCTTCGTTATTTTGTTTTGTTTCTTTTTGTAGGGCTATGACAAATTGACAAAACCTTGCAATATCACTGTATTGCGGACTTTTTGGGGTCAATTTGCGCTTGAACTGGGTATAATTCAGTATTATTGGTCAGTAATCACGAATATGATTGCAATTTTGCAATATATTGCATATGATTCAAATATTGTATATAAAATTACGAAACATTCTTCTAAACAAATGGGTATTATTTGTTTAATGCTTCTTTTCAGTTTTCTGTTCAAATTTCGTATTCTGCAATATTTTGGCAGCTAATGACAAATATGAATGCAAAGTTACAGTATTTGGTTATTTGTTTGCATTATGTTGCAATTTGTTTGCGTACAGAAATGTCAAAAGGAACGAAATATTCAACAAAACGCCAGACAGTGTATAATTCAGTGTTTTGGTTCAGTAGCATTAATATGTGAATCAAAACGTTGAAATTTACATATAATACAGAAATGTAAGGAATGGAAAATTCGCAGAAGAAGGTTACAGCCTTACCACGGTCACTGACGCATTCACGTTTACACTGCTGAATCGTGGATGAGATTTCTGTGCAGAAAACTTACACAATTCATCGACTCTTATCGTTCATGCACTCATAGGTTTTGGATGTTAAGGTTCCATTTTTGTAATACCTCTTCCATTACAAGGACATATCTGTTGTTAGGTCTTCCTTTCTCATTCCTCCCAATATTTGCATATTGTTTAATCTTTTCAGCAACCTGTTATCCTCCATTGTTGCCACATGACCGAACCATCTTAAAATACTCTAATACATCCATTCTCTCACCTACAAAGATTTTTATCTCACTCTTCCTACGGATCTCCACATTTCTCACCCTTTTAATTCTTACACAAGAAGTACCACGTAAATAGTTCATCTCTGCAAGTTCCACCCTCTTTCTTTCGTTAGCGTTCAGCATCCTCCTTCACCTCCCAAAAGGAGAGTTTGTGTTCGGGATCGAATATATTTTCTCTCTTTCCTTCATACTCACTTGTCGTATGTGTTCTAGTTTGCATTTACATCAGGCATATTTTATATAGCATTCGAGTGAAGGACTGAAGCCCCTGTTGGAGTGACAGGAAACATGGCGTTGCGATGCACTGCGAAATTTAAATTTGCTTTACGTCTGTTATATGCTATATTTGGGATTTATTGTTTGCGGAAGAGATTTTAATAACTATAAACACAGTAAAATTAAGTTTCTTGTGCATCGGCTAATGGGTTTCTAAATTCCATTCCACCCCCAAACTCCACTTTTTCTCAGATAGTTCATTTTATTTTTCTTTTTTGAATGTGAATTTCAGCTAGTATGAGAATTCTAGAGCACTGTTGGTATTTGGCTTGTCTTTAATGGGTTTGTTTGCGTATGTATGTGTGTTTATGAGAGAGAGAGAGAGAGACGTATATACTGTATACACAAATGATATATATATATATATATATATATATATATATATATATATATATATATATATATATATATATATATATATATATATATATATATATATATATATACAGGAGAGTTGTGTTCTTGTAATTCTTTTCATTCGAGGCCATATAAATTCTGATATTAATGTAATTAAATAAACATCTATTTTTCTCTTTAAACGCACAGATGAGAGAGTAAAAGCGTTATTTTGGTAAACAGGCAAATGAAATTCAGTCAGTGCAAATTTGATTGTCATCGTCCTAATTACAAGCATCGTGCGGTAGAATGAGTACGAACCAGTTAAAAGTAAAAAAATAAAATAAACTCTGATGGACGAGAGAAATATATCAGACTAAATATGATTTCAGGATCCTGTTTATTTAATCGATCAATAAACCCCACCAGAGAGAAATAATTTTGAGCAGAGATTTTTATGATTTTATTATAGATGGTCCAGTTCTTTTATCCATTCGTTATTTTTTTTCATTATGAATACTTTCCGCTCTGCATAGCCATTAAGAGATTTCAATGGTAAAATCACGGTTTTATTAACCGGAGCACGCGGCAATCACCGAACGTCCCAAAATAAATATAGAATATAGGACTGGAATTCACAGCCAGAGTACTTTGCAGATTCCAAAGTTTTTTCTGTTTGCACGTAAAGTATTCGGTTTTTATCAGACTCAGACAATTGCATAGAATTTTCTTTTACCAGAATAGGGGAAAGCTTACTGATATTACAGAATAAAATTACATATGTATATGTATATATATATATATATATATATATATATATATATATATATATATATATATATATATATATATATAATGGCAAGAGGAAAAGAGTGAAACCACTCCGTTGTTTCACTCTTTCATTCGTGGCATTTGTCTTTATTTATACATTCATCAAGTTCCATATCTTCGTGATTCAGTTATATTATACACACACATTTATACAATATATATATATATATATATATATATATATATATATATATATATATATATATATATATATATAGTATTCGTATGAAAGTTATTGTATTCATATGAAAGTTTACTGGTTTCAGACGTGACGTTTTTATACATTCAAATATTAGACCTTAAATAATCCATTTATACCGAATTCGGTTAACTTACAAACGGGACTTACGTATAAGTACATCTACCCCAACTGGGATTCGAACTTATACCTTCTAAAAGTTCTCTGACCTTGCTGTTAGGGCTGGCATTAGTGTCTAAGGCCAATGTGTAAGATATGATATAATATATCTCTGATTTCCGTATTTTAGCTACGAAAATTGTAGATACTCCGACAATTACCTGAAAGTGTTGAGGGCCTTCAAAACTATTAGAACTACAATTTGAAAGAAGAGGTTAGCGTCACGCGTTTAAATTCTGGCCAGCGTTAGGCCAGCATTATAAAATAAAAAGGGAAAGGCCAGATTGTTTGGAAATAACTGACAGTATGAAATTAGTGAATAGATGTTGCAGTGCACGTAATGTTTGGGAAACCAGTAATGTTGTTATTACTAAGAGCACTGCTGGAATTTTAAAAAAAGTATGAGAAACACGAGATTGTCAGGAATAACAGAAATAACTGCGGGTAGATGGGAAACTAACGGAAAACACCAATTATATCTACTCTGATAGTGTTTTTATTCACTTTTGATCTTTAACCATACTAATCTTGATAGTGGTTTTATAGTATATACTTACTTTTGTTATAGTTTATTTTTTAAGCTGTCTGGGGTTTTGTGCACTTATTGGTTTTATACAATTTTGATAGAAGTTTACACCTCGTTGTATTTTTTCTATATTCAGCTCCTAAGATATTTAACACTTCGTTGTATTTTTTCTACGTTCATCTCCTTGGTAATTTTCCTGGACCTAAGTTTTTCACAACTTTAAAGTGACGTTTTCTGGACCTTTTTTTTCCGATTTTGACATAATTTCTAATACTCCATAAAATATGAATAGATCTTTTTCACCATAGCGAGAGACTGAATGTTATGTTCACAGATCGTTGCTTAAATAATAAGAAGAAAATGTGAAATGGTTTTTCTCTTCATGTCACGATGACAAGCTTTCCTGTTCTATAACGAAAAGACACTGAGGTATTAATACAGAGGCAATAGGTCCACTTTAATATACTGATATTTTTTCTCTTTGGGATAAGTTCTTTGCACGATAAGCAGTTCAACTAAGAGATATTGTCTGCTCTTAATGAAAATATATGATCGACGCTCGCTAAGTAAAAAAGTCTGATATTTTTTTCTATAATTGGTAAAGTAAATGTGAGGCTTATTTTTTCCTAAGTTCGGCAATATTGTCTTTCAATACCTGAAAACTTTCTTTTGCTTTTTAAAAAACCTCACTACCAATCCTTGTGGGGCTCAGTTATATTCAAACTTATTGTTTTTCTTTCAAATATCCAATCAAGTGAAGCAGTTCGATATTGAATTCGATGGGATTTTGCAATATCTTGTTCCAAAGGCTCTTTTTACAATACCGAAATTGTGAAGTTGTTTCTCCATTAAATTCGCTCGTCTTTGTCTCAAATATCGAGTAACATGTTCCTTTTATGATGTTATTTATTCTTTGGCATAACCTGTTCACTACATATTATGATAACTTATGCACTACATATTATAACCAGGTTATAGTCTACCCGAAAGGTAGGAATACTATAATTAGCGTGTGATAAGATGATAATAGAATTTTGGTAGCAATAAAACCTACCAAGGTATCCTTATATTGGACAGTATATGGCCAGCCTTCTGTTATTTTTATGATTCTAAAGGGTGTGAGATCCTTTTGGTAATTTATTATAATCTGACTACCAAAGAATTAAATTCTTCATCTTTAGAGAGAGAGAGAGAGAGAGAGAGAGAGAGAGAGAGAGAGAGAGAGGAGAGAGAGAGAGAGAGGGGGGGGGGCAGGCGGGGACGGTGATCCAGCGATCATCACCTCTCTTTTATCTGAAAAATGGAACTGACATTGGGGTATAAACTTTCATACCATTTTCAAAAGTTATCTAAATCGTAAATTCCAGTCCTTTACTGTGAGAGTAATTGACAAAATATCTCTTTCGCTTTTTCTTTTATCCCATTCTTCCTGGATACGCAACAAAGTAATCGGTTCAATAGAACACAGAGAGTTTTTTGTGTTTTTTTGTTTTTGTTTTTGAGCCTTTGATGACAGTAATACATCTATTGCTGTTTTTTCGACAGATATTGCTATCTGTGAAAAATGTGTCAGAGAAGCACATCCACAAATATTTCTAAGGTTATTCGCCTGCTGAGCTTTTATGATGCAAAGATGTTTTTACATCGTCGTTAATGCCTCTTCAGAAATTTACATCTTGTATTTGTATGCTAATTTCTGAGTATTCACTTTACATGCATTACGACCCCGTAGGGGTTAGTGCCATCCAAAGCCCTGAGGCAGGAAACTGTAGGCGTTATTAAAGGGTGTTTGCAGCGTCCCTTCGGCCCCTAGCTGCGCGTGCTTCTTAGCCTTTTTCTTTACCTCCATGCCGGCTTCTTTTCTTCCATCTCCCTTGCTAACGTCTTTAACTATTCCTCTTAGTGTAACTGTGCAGGTTTTTCCCAGTTTCACCTTTAGGTCCTTATATTCATTTCATCTCTTGACTGTACCTCTTTACCAACATGTCCAACCGCTCCAACTCCCTTTTCTTTATTTTAAGTGCTGCAGGGCTGAAAATACCTCAGTACTAGGCCATTTAACCTAAAATTCATGCTTCATAACTACCTTTTTACAAAGAACATCGGTTTATTTATGACTGTTGATTGAGAGAGGGAGAGAGAATTTTCTGTTAGGAGAACGCTTGACGGAGTTGTTAAATTTGAACCTTTTGTTATCAGGCACAATACCAGTTATTTTTTTTTCTTAATTTATCCTTGTCTGTTGAAGCGGTTGCCAGCGTTGACTCTGTGAGGAAATTGAATTTTTATGAACTAGAGTGTGTGTTAAGATCGTAGGGTTTAAATGTTATTGAAAGTTTGCGGATAGTATTTGAGTTCTTCTTAGTTACACATACTGACTAAGTTGGAGCTGAAAATAAGGAAAAGAGCCTTGTTGCTCTTCAAACTAGGAAATATGAAAGTACTGTTTCCTATGGATGAAAATATATTTTCATAAATGAGCAATGACGAAAATAAATTTACTCCAGTGACTTATTTTATTTTGATAATTTGAGAAAAATTTTATTGCCTTTTTTAACCTAAATGACAGATTTCTGGCGGTGTTTCTGTACTTTCACAACGGAACTTAAAACCGACAGCTTCCTTTTGTTGTTTCGACATTCTAGGGTCGTTCACAAATTGGGATGTCAGTGAATCATATATCGTGTATTCAGTATGATATAACTGTGTTAACGTATATTGGAACGTATTACAGCATATACACATGCATATTATTTCCAGTGCTTGAAACAGGATATACAGTAACTGAAAACATAGACTTCTAGAAATATCTGAAAATGGTACATGCACTGAATCATTTTCTTCATCGTTTCTAAATCTGTAACTCCTCTGCTAACTCAGTAATTTACAAAAGCACTAAAAAAAATTAATCTTCCAAAGTATATATACAGTTACCCACCAATATTTAATCCCACCTTATGGAGGAATATAAGATACATACAAATAGGATGATGCTAAAGAATAAATATGGCATGAAACTGTGAAAAGCTCGTAACGCATTTAGGTAATCAGCTTAAAGGGAAGAAGGATTATAACCAGAGCTAATTAAGTCGGTTAGGCATTAATTATTACAGCCCTTAATGCGCTTGAAGGAAATCATCGTGAAATGTGCATGCTTTTCCTGAATTATCCGAGAATAATTTAGGAAAGGCAAATAAAATTGCTGATTGCTAATATTAAACAAATTTAACAGTTGCCAAAAGTTGGATACTAGCCGTCAATAGTTAATCTGCACTACACAGTCAGCAACCAAAGTTGTTTTCTCTCTCTCTCTCTCTCTCTCTCTCTCTCTCTCTCTCTCTCTCTCTCTCTCTGATTATTCTTTAAGACGTCTGAACATATTTTCTTTGGAGACTTTCCTGATTGTTTTAAATAGTTCTCTCTCTCTCTCTCTCTCTCTCTCTCTCTCTCTCTCTCTCTCTCTGCTAATTTACCGCACCTTTTCTACCTTCACACATGCTTTTTTAAAACTGGAAACCATCTCCATTGTGCCTCAGACAACCCTGCAAAAAGCTTTGTCTAGGAAATCAGTCCATCCTAGAGTCTATACCATACGTGACATCGTCATTCCTTTAACCTCCTCACATAAATAATTACTCCACACCTAATAGTCTCTCCTTCCCTTCCTGCATCCTCGTCCTTCTTTTCCATCTAATGAACTTCAGCAGTACTGCTATGTGGTATTTTAATGTACGTCAACCTGTTCCATCTCTGGTGACTTTCATGGTCGCTCTAAGGTAATAACTGGATGTGAAATTTACCAAATTAGAAAAAAAAATAGTTCAAGTTATGTAAGAATTGATATTTTCTTTTTTAAATCTAGCTTTGTTAGGTATGAGGACCAGACATCATCTCAAAGATGTATGTACATGTATTTGATAGGTCATAAATATTCAGTAACGAAAAAAATACCATTTAATTGTGGAGTGAAGCCCTTCTTGTGGTAAAATATATAAATGATTTACCTTTGGTTTTAAAAATAAAATAAAATTTATTTTACAGGATCGGTTATTTTTGGGGTTTTTGGGAAATAGAGTTTGATATCAAATAACTTCAGTTTTTTTTCCGTAATAAAACCTGGTAATTAATGCACTTCATAAAAATGTTCGCATCCATTATTACGTGAATGATAGGAACACCCTCAGAGTTAATGAAAATATACTTTTATCAAAAGCGAAATAATTACATTTATTTGCTGGTTTGACCCCTAACGAAATTTGATATTCAAATTGGCATCAGTTATCCGCGTCACATATTTTCATTTTTAGCAACAGAAATTCGGATGCATATTTTGAAAGTTAAATTTCTGAAACTGCTATTATCATCATCAATTTGACAGCAGACAGGCTAATGGTACTGGGTATGCTCCTTATTATTATTATTATTATTATTATTATTATTATTATTATTATTATTATTATTATTATTATTATTATTATTATTATTATTATTAATGAGGAAAAAACAAGCGTTTAAAATTCGAGTGTTTAAGATTTATTGGTAATTTTATTATAATTTCCTACTTCATCGGCACATTTAGACGATGAAGTGTGAGCTAGTAAAAACCATAATCAGTGTAAGGCACTTATCAGAGTAAGTCAAAGAAATTTAAAGGGGAACTTAGCTAAATCTAGCAGGTTCGTAGATAGAGGCTAGTAAAACGTCATTACTGAAGGCCCTCCCACTCACTGATACTGTAGTGTGACGTACTTTACTAGACACCCCGCCCATATACTTTATGAATGAAGACACAGATGTTGGTAGTAGTAGTAACAGTAGTTGCAGAGCAAAATTTTTAAATGTGCTTTTCAACGGAATTCAGTCCAAGTAAGCCAAAAAGTGACCAACAGCATCCTTCATTCAAACTAAGAAATGTAAATATTCGAAGTTGTCTTTCCTGAAGGAAGACAAGATATTACATTTGACCCCCGTTATGAGAACCACCTGATATTTATAAAAATTGTAATTAGATATCCAACGTTAACAAACTCAACAGTAAAAATCTAAGATGGAGAAGGATAACTTAAATATACAAGGGCCAAGGTAAGGGGAAAAGCCCAAAATAAATATAAAGGATGCCTTGAGGGGGAAAAATATTATCGATATCTAATAATTAACCAAATTTTTTTCCGCAGATGTATAAAATGATGACAATTGAAAGCTCTTTTTTAAAGGAGAAGTTACGATTAATATTACAGTATATCTACAGTACTTGATCAGTTTTTTGTACAGTATTATTTTAAAAGTGTAAAAAATAAGCTTTCATGTCTTATGTCAATACATAGTTTTTATCACAATACTCGTCGTAGTTCAACAAAAGAGAGAGAGACGGTTGGGAAACTGTTAGACTACCCGATGCTAATTTAACTATATAATTCCGTTTTCCATTACTCCTGCCACTCATGAATATGTATGGTTAAAATGCAAGGGTGGGTTGATTGTTGGCGCTGAGAGGATAATGTAGCGAAAACCTGACAATAGATTGATTGGAATTGAATTGTCGTCCGTCACGATATGCGCCACCTGAAAGGTGTGTTGTTTTTCAATAAAATAACGTGTAGGTGGATCTACATATGTATGTAACCAAACACTGAAATACGTGTGTGTTTGTTCGACTGTAAGTTTCTATACCAGTGTATTATATGGTATGGAAAAAGCCCTGAAATGGTTTACTATCAATAGATGGCGTACAGAGACCAGTTAGAAATAAGAAAAATGTGTATAAATTTTTATCAGTAATTTAATGTCAGAGTTTGAATCGACTCAAAATGGATAAAAATTATAACAGCTGTATGATAATCTAGTACCGTATGGTGCAACAACAACCTTTAAATTTAATAAAGTCAGTGATGTTAAAAACATTATATAAATTGACAGTGGAATATGTTTTCAATTTCCCATTTACAAAGGTTACCCAATTTACAAGTTAAATTAAATGTTTATTAGATTGTCTGGATACAGTACATGAAGTCCGCAACAACTCAGTTAGTTTATATGTTTTTGCGCACTGCAGGGGTGTGTGTATTCATATTTGTGTGTTTAGTCCATGTAGCTCGCCGTACCAACGAGAAACGCGACTTCGATCCCATGGGAGGGAAACGATTTTTGACCTGTTTCCTGAAAAAATATGTTGTGATCCCTGTTGACCTAAGCTGTGAATTATGTTCCTGGTTGGTAGTCGACTTTTTATGGGTATGCGTCAAGGAAGATGAGGGTATGAGGCTTGCAACTTCATTCAAAGGAGCATTTTTTTTCGTGCATATGTGTGTGAGCGCTTGTGAATGTACTTGTATGTATTTTAAGCAGTAATTATATAATGCACGATCAATTTTTCAAAATAATAGATGAAAAATACAGCAATTCGTTTCAAGCTAGCTGTTAGCCAAACGAGAGAGAGAGAGAGAGAGAGAGAGAGAGAGAGAGAGAGAGAGAGAGAGAGAGAGAGAGAGAGAGAGAGACTTAATTAGTTAGCCCCAATGATCATCTACAAAAGTGAAATAGTTAATCAATTTAAAGGTAAAACATCAATAAAAACCCTTTGATAACTTCTGGATGCTTATCTTGAATAAAGTTGTCATTCCATCTCTAATACCGTGATAAAATTTCTGGTATTTAAATGGGACCTCTCTGATGTGAGATATCAATGACAACGCTGTCATAATAAACAACCTTTTGACAAAGGAATTAATATTGTCAGTTAGTAATGATTTTAATTGTGTAAAAGCTTCAGTTCCTCTTGAAAAATACTCTTGTGTTGGTATTATTGCGATTTAGCAGGTACATACTAACAATTCACATTTTTATAGAAAAAACTAACATTTCACATTTGTCTAGATAAAAACTAATAATTCACATTTGTACTGATAAAAACTAACTGTATTCATTACTCGATAGATAAGACTCTTATGAAATTACCAGCTGTGCATTTACTTCAGTTCCTGTGCTACTGATAGAGTTTTATAATTAGAGTTTTATAGCAAACTTTTGTATCGTCCCCCCTTTACAGCCTTCGTTCAAATACGAAAAGGCTTCCAGGATAGAAATGGCTTTTCGAATAGGAAGAGCAGAGGAAGAACAAATAGAGTGTCTGTCAAGTATAGAACTAAATAGATTGTAATGGCATCTCAACATGTTACAGTGCGAAAATAAATAGACGGCCACTCCGTCGAGTATGAGGATTCCGATTGGGGTATCATAGATTGACTAGAGTTTGTGTTGAACTCCTATATATCGGTTGCCTGACAATGGATAATCAAGAAGTTGTATGGTTCATTTTGTAAGGTAGTTGTGTCCTAGATCTGGCAAACGTGACATATAGGTTCAATGACAGTTAACAGATGTAGATACAGACTCAGTGTTTTTTGCAGTAATTTTCCTTGTATTCGACGTGTGGTACGCAAAGTTCAGTTAATTATAATGAGTGAAAACTGCCATTGTTATTAAGGACTAGTGTCGTAGGATAATGTGGCATCTATTTATTAGTTTTGCTAATAATAGAGTCATATGGATTAAAACGTAAGAGATTAACATGTCTAGACATGTGTAATTAAAATAACGATTAGTTGGCGGCAATGATTTGTAAACACTGATTATTATTTAAGTATCAAGGAATGGAAAACTTCAGTGCTGTTCAGAAATTTTTCATTTAGCCCTTTAGGAATGTTGTTGGTTGTTATGGTCATTAAGGCAGGAATTCTAAAAATCTGACATGCAACTTTTTTCATGATATCTGAGTTGACACTTAATAAAAAAGATGAATATCCCGAGAGACGAATTTTCAGATTCTCTTGTTACTTTGCCACTTTTTTTATTTTTAATAAAAAAATGACACCAGTTTCGAATGAGTGTTCTCGCTTAAAAATGTCATATTTCTACCTAAAGCTACCCCTAACATTAAATGATGACCGACTCAAGCTTAATGCCAGGGTAACTGTGTATATCTCTAGGCGATATTCTGTCGTGACTGTGGGAACAATGTCAGTTTCACATACCGACGAATGTAGCTGACCCTTTAAAAGGAGGCATAATAAAAAAGAGAAAGCTGTTGGACAATCAAACTCACAGCAGGTTCTGAATGAATAAACATCAGCGTTTTGCATCAAGAGACATAAATTAGAAAATAACAACATTTGCTAATTAAACTGAGTTTTTTATCCCATGAAATGACAGTGGAAGAGAAAAAACATCAAAAGATGTGACCTTCAATGACATTTATCTGAGTCTGCGAGAAAAGTCCAGACCGGAGAGAGAGAGAGAGAGAGAGAGAGAGAGAGAGAGAGAGAGAGAGAGTACTGACAAAAAACTTTCCGAGTTAAATTGCCTTTTCGAGGCAATGCATAAAGTGGCGATCACAAGTTGAAAAAGGTCGAACTTCTCTCTCCGTTTTTCTTAGCATGCTACCTCAGCACGGGCACTGAATTTGCTTCTTTATGTTGTTCACGTGTATTCTCCAAACACATGTGTGTGTATATGTATATATATATATATATATATATATATATATATATATATATATATATATATATATATATATATATATGTATATATATATGTATATATATATATATATATATATATATATATATATATATATATATATATATATATATATATATATATATGTGTGTGTGTGTGTGTGTGTGCAATATATGTACTTATAATCCCACTTTCACATGATCATACAATATGCATATTTACCATAGGGAAAATGAACAACTGGGTGTCAATCCTTGCCGTTATCGTTTGTATATCTAAAACATTGTAAATTTCCAAAACTGTAACAGTCCTCTGAATATGTCTAAGGCAAAACCCGTGAGGATTTTCGCCAACAGTTTCATTTTCCCTGTGGTAAAGATTTATATATATATATAAATTATATATATATATATATATATATATATATATATATATATATATATATATATATATATATATATATATATATGTGTGTGTGTGTGTGTGTGTGTGTGTGTGTGTGTATATATATATATATATATATATATATATATATATATATATATATATATATATATATATATATATATATATATATATATATATATATATATATATATATATATATATATATATATATATATATATAGAATACATTTTTCAGCATTTTAATAAAATTTGCCGGTGATGATTTTCAACTTGCTTCAGATAACTTGTCAAGAGCAAGGGAAAGCTTACATTTTCTTAAATTATAGAGAAACATGTTCTGTTTATCCCCTAGTTCTTGGTACGCCAGTGTACTTATTTTGTCAATTGCAATTCCCCGTTCGTTGAGTGAATTGGATATTAAACGTCATTAGTGACTTAATATTATATATATATATATATATATATATATATATATATTATATATATATATATATATATATATATATATATATATATATATATATATATATATATATATATATATATATATATATATATAATATAAAGATAAAATCCACGTTCCATATTTTCGTGATTCAGTTATACATACATATATATATATATATATATATATATATATATATATATATATATATATATATATATATATATATATATATATATATATATATATAAGTTGCTTATACATTATTAATAATACTTATAATGGTCATAAGGCTGGCTGTGATGATAATAGTCAGACATTAGTTTCAGATTAACCATATTTAACATCGGAATACAGATGAAAGTATGAAAAAATTTGTAATGGTTAGGGAAACAGGAACATTTTTGACCCAAATTTATACTATTAAAGTACTAGTTCTAAGAGGCAGACAGACAGTCATGAAACGGAAACTAAGTGATCGACAGCAGGTGAACATTTTCAAGCTGAAATGAAAACAGATGGAGGGGAATTAAGAAATGTCATTAAAAACATGCCATTGCATTTCCCACAGTAATCTTTCTCCTCTTTCCTTCAACCCAACCTTTATCCTACCTTATCCCTTCCTCCTACTGCCCTTGTCTATCTGCAAGTCCACTCTTCAGGAAAAAAGCTCTGTCAATCCGAATAACTTCAAATGAAACTAGTATTATCTTCAAACCTCGACTCTTTCATATTCACAGTTCACGAGTACAGCAGCAACGTTTCTCACCGACGCGCAGAAACAAATACACGCACAGCCAAAATAGGGAGAGGGTGGTTAAATTACAATATCTTTTGGCTGGGAAGTGGTTGCAGTCTGAAGAAATAGCCGGATATTACGCGCTTAAACACACAGATACTTGCCTATTCTCTCTCTCTCTCTCTCTCTCTCTCTCTCTCTCTCTCTCTCTCTCTCTCTCTCTCTCTCTCTCTCTCTCAGAGGGAAGGAGCGAGTTACTTCATCAAAGAAACTGAAGATAAAAAAAGACCAAGACACATAAAGCCTTCATGGTTTTTCTCTTACAGACCGTCAGAGCAACTGTGTATAAAACTGCAAATTGATCTCCATAAACATTTGGTTGGTGTTGATGAGCTTCAGTTATCGTCGATGAAATGCAAAATCCTTCCCAGAGGACATCTGAATGGTTTCTATTAGCAGAAATATCCACTAATAAATATTATTTTTTTCAGTAAACTATTTGTTGATCTTCACGAGCTGATAATTTTGTCGTTGAAATGCAATTCATTCTTAAAATACATTTAGCTGGCCTTGATGTGTGGGGATACTTTACTGCATTTCATGATTGTTTATAACGTATAGACTATTCAAATATTATATATTGGTTTGAGTGTATGCCTTTTTGTACTTCTGACCGATTTTCTTCATATTGTTTTATTTATTGCTGTAATGTTCTGTAGTTATGTAAGAAAAGCTGAAAAGAGTGGACTCCTGTTCTATATTCCAGTGTTTCATATTGTCTTACAGATATGCGCTTTTAAGAGGAGAGTTATCAAATCAAGGGTAACTTGAATTCATGAAATTCACATTCAGTAAAGGTTAATTATTATTCACTGATAAATTATGCGTTTTTTCTGTTATCAAAAAACTAAGATGAAAAAACCAGTGATTACGTTTTACTGTATAAGTGAATGAATTATAAATTCAGAAATGTTGTTAAGGTGAGTTTGTCCTTTACGTAAATTTCATTTCGCTTTGAAAGACATTATTACCAAAACCCCACGTGTTAAAATTTTATTCAAGGGTGATTTTGAGCTGATTTTCACTTTTTTAACATTTTCTCCTCTTTTTTTATTTTTTTACGTAAACCTGTCGTGAAGCAGAATGTATATTTATTTTAACAAAATGTTAGCATTTAAATGTCGTTCATTATTTCGCTTTTTGTTGTTTATTGGGTAGTTAATTAACTGTTCAAGTTCAAGTTTTATAGAAATTTAACATGAATTACTCTCTTAATGATTAACTTGAAAATTATATTTGTAATCATTGGTCAGCAATTACAAGAATAAATGTCAAGTTTTGATATTTTGATTAATTTTCATTAGCAGTATTAGTTCCACAGTCCGTTAATTAAACAAGTCTTTTAATTTTTGTGGTATCTATTTTAAAAGTTCAGGAATGCTAAAAATGTGCAAACTTTGATCATTTGAAGTCTCATCTTGAGGTATTCCGATATCAGCTAGAATTTTTTTGGGAAATATTTTCTTGTAAGATAGTCGTCGCTAAATTGTAGCTTTCCTTATTAAGTCGTTGAAATGAACTACTTTTATTACAGATTTTTTGGGATTAAAATATTGCTCGTTGTTGTGGTTTCTTTCTTAATGTTATTTAATTCAAATCATTCGTTCTGTTTCTTTTATATATATAATATATATTATTTAATTATAAATATATATATATTCTATATATATATATAACATATATATATATATATATATATATATATATATATATATATATATATATATATACACATATATATCTATCTATATATGTGTGTGTTTCGAATGTTTGGTTGTTTTTCGTGTTTCTGTATGAGCGTGCTCATATTAATAATATAGTGGAGGATTATAAATACTTGGCACCTGATTTTCAGCCACTATTACTAGATTCCTCTCATAAAAGAAAGAATGGAAAAGAAGTAAAATAAATATTAAAATTATAAAACGCATCGCCTTTGCCTGTAACAGCTGCCCAACTTTTATTGCCACAGAGTTCACACAAATTTATTTCTAGCATTGATTCCCTCTGGTCGTTGGTAATGCAATAAAGCCATTAATTATGCAATTGAGTATGCATATATGAATATGAAATCAAAGGAACGAGCTTTTATCACTGAACCGGCAAGAAACAACTTGCCTTTATGATGCGAATAAATATGAACCTTTTTGAAATTATTGGATATGAATCAGTTTTACAACAGACTCCACTGATATTGGTTATAGTTCATTTTTCACGTTGCTCTGATAAGGGATACCATTTCCCTGCCATGTTTTCCATTGTCAAAAATAGTAGATCCCCTCTTGACTACGGGAATATTAAGCATGATGTTAAAATACTGAGCTGCTTTGTTGAGAGTGTTCCAGAGTGCATGTAAATAAGAAGTTCGGGTGCTGAGTTTTGCAATTGCAGGTGTGTTGCTGAATAACACATCTCTTAAACCCGTGCTTCCCAATCTGGTATTAATAAATCAGCTGAAAAACATCGCTCTTACGACCAAGTTCAATTGCATCCAAGCTGTAAATTATAGATTGGTCACTTACTTGCAGTCAGCATTTGATAAGTTCAATGAGACTATTTTTACTCACTGTTACGACTTGATAAAAAAAAACTTTGACAGGTCCTTAATGTTGACATCAAGTGATAATTCCTCCTCATGGACTGTTCTTACACCTGTTAGGAAATAATATATTTCAAGATCATTAAGTATCAGTCATTGTTACACATAGTAACAGAAAATTTGTAGACAGTTCTATCATTGAGATTTCAATACCAAACAATAGACAAACCCTTCCATAGCTCTTGTATTTTTCTTAGAAATTTTGTATGGAAAATGCTTATTCCTTTGCAACGTTTGGACAAATAATACTTCATTCTCAATACTGTGAAAAAACGTGAGACTAATAAGTTGTCAGGGGAATAGTACACCTTGAGTTATTTTCTCCATTTTCAATAACTGCTGCAGTAGCAGCAGCAGCTTTTAGTGTCCAAATAAGAACCATTATGATTGAAGAGAAGTTGGCCCCACATGAAGTGATAAGACAAAATCAAACTGTTGGGGTCAGGAAGTTGCTATAAAGGAAACAAGGCATGAACTTCGGTCACATTTATGCCAACTACCTAAAAATTAGCAAATCACTGCCTCTGTTGCTCAAGGAAAATCTTCATATCGCGATTGATGTGAGTTGTGTCTTGTTTACAATGACGAAATGCCTCTTTCTAGATACGTGCATTCATTTTGCTTACTCCCAACTTAGTGCTAAACGAAGAAGGAAAAAAGTTATTTTTACCAATATAAGCCTAAGAGTTTTAAAGGAACTTGTTTCCTCACGCTGTCAATGGAAGATCACATTATGCCCCAGTCTCATCTTAGTCTTTTATAGCTTGCAGTAGAATATATGGTTCCAAATGATTATTCTTTTATAGATGGCTCTTTTCTTTTACATGCAAATTGTTTGAAGAGATTTTATCATTAAGGGTAACAGAATTTAAACATTGGCTGAGAGGAAGTTGGTTGAATGAATACAAGTTTCCTAATCTGCTTCGATAATGAGAATCACCAGACCAAACAGACCAGGAGATTTAAAATCGCAGGTTTTGTTTTGATCGTGCAGCCCGAATTAGTCTCTAATTACTGGAGGAAATTATATATTTACTTAAAGGTACTATAATAGAACTTTTGATAATTTTTCCAAAAGAGGGGAGTCCTAATCTGACTAGAAAGTAGACCTGGCAAGTACATATTTCAAAGTAACCAAGGAAAAAATCTCATAAAATAACAGAGAAAACTTGCTAATTTTAGAAAGTTTCTTATCCATAATGTGCAAAACAATATGATTTAATCCCAGTTTAGTATTTAAAATAGATTTATCTTGCAAAACACTAGGCTTATTGATTCCATTGTCATATGTAAAATTTTCCATAGAATTAGAATTAGGAAAAGTTTGCTTTGTGGTTTGTGGTTATGAGAAAATTTTGAGGATCATCAATTTCACATTATCACGTTTTAGTGTGTAATGACAATTAGGGACAAAATTTTGTAATAAGCTGCCCAACTACATTGGACAAACTCTACCAAGTCGTCTTCACTGTCCCGACCTCATGCTATAATAAAAGCGGATCAAATCTTAACAGTCAATCAGTGCACTCAGGGAATCCCATGTGTGACTTATCCTTGGAGTGAAGTGGTAGACAAAAGCCATGCCCAGGTGCAGTAAACAGCCATTAATTACAGTGTAGCTGACTTCAGTATCTTGGTTGTACTCAGTCGGTGACAAACAGAGCCAGTGACTTAAGAAACATAGCCAGTAACGGTACAGCATTCAAGACCAGACTGCTTCCTCCCTGAGAGCATCAAAAAGATTGCTCTTACTACACAGCATACAACCGTGCTGCCAACAGTGTGGCTGAAAAAAACCCTCTCATTCCTCAAGTCAGCACTCTTCACCAGGCGCACTGTTCCGGCCAGAAGTACTACCCTGATTTCTCCGTGGTCTGTGCAACACCCCGAAAGAAATAAACGCCCATCCCGCCAAAATGATGTTCGGTATATATGACCGCAGACCATAATATGCAACATAGAGTGAACAATACAGTTGAAAGCCAAGTAGTGAAAGATTTATAGATACCTAATTAATTAATTGTGCAGCAAATTCATACATGTTCGTTAAAATACACAGTGAAAAGTGTATGCATCAACATTTTATCTGTGATGTAACGATGCTCACGTAGAAAAGCATCAGTATGACTAACAACATTGCAGTGAAAATGCATGTAATCAAACATTTCAAGTCGATAATTGGATGCACTTACAACATTCAACAATGAGATGTAAAGTAATATTCACCATAAAACACACGTTCCTGTTGAGACTTAATTACGAAAAAGAAATTATAACCTTCATTCTATCTTATCCATGAAGGGTATTCGGACGCATTCTTTCTCTGTTGTGGCCTTCTTTCGGTATAAAGGAACTTATTTTTCTAGGAAAAATGGAACTACTGTTTTGTTATTAATATCCTTCACTCTGTATAAGTTTTTTATAACTTCTAAATCTCGCCTTTTAATTCTTTTAATACAGGACATACTGATTTTTAAAATTATAGTCATTAAAACAAAGCTGCATCGAAAGAAAATCAGTTTGTATTATTAAATCAAAAGCAAACAAAAGCGGAAGGTATGAATTAAAGATTGACTTTTGGTGGATGTCAGTATTTTTTGATAAGTTATTTATATTCCGAAATTTACCTCTTTGACATCGAAATATATTGGACTGATAAGGAGTGTATTAATGTCATAGAATGGTTTTATATTACAGTGTTATTTTGACCACCGACCCAATAATTCACCATTTGATTTGGATGCGTCTTTAAGCTTAATTGTTCTATTATTACTATTATTATTAATATTATTAATTACAGTGTAAAATATATACTAATTTGAAATATCCGCAAAAAATTAAAGGAACAGTAGACGTGTTGTTGGATAAGGGATTTACTATACTGAAGATATACGGACATTCAGACAAGTAATTACAGTTGATGAAATTGAATTCATCATAGAAAGTTAAAAAGAAGTAATTGCATATTCCAGTTCATCCTTATTAAAATGTGCGTGTGGTTGTGTTCGCAGAAGGAGAGAGAGAGAGAGAGAGAGAGAGAGAGAGAGAGAGAGAGAGAGAGAGAGAGAGAGAGAGAGAGATTCTTATCAGTGCATTTGAATGTAAATGACATTTGAAATGCGAGGCTGCGTAACAAAATTAGGCCCAGCGTACCGCTGATATATTGGGAGTTTCTGCCTCTCTTGATCTCATTCGCCAAGCCAAATGGTTTTCTGTCGCTTATTTTGTGGCTGAACGTATTTCGGTGCGAGTAGACATGCTATTATTTTCTCTAATAAACGTAACTGCAATAAATTACGCATAAAAAAATTTTGGAGACACCGGAGAACTTTATAAGCAAGTTTAAGTTTCAAAGTGCCGTGTATATATATTACCGAATTGACCCTCTTCAAGAAAACAAAGTAAAAGCACACGTACTATTCACGCTATCAAGAACTACAGAATTCGTTGCTGTTACGATATTATTGTAGGCTCTTTACCTCTAGTTGATATCAGCCGCACTAATGTCATCTCCAGTATTTGGAGTAAAAGGTCAAAAAGGCTCTGTGGTGAACCCTCGTTAAAGTTTCTTGTCGAAAGGTTGGATTGTCTGCATTCTATTTGGAACAGTATGTGAGATGACAAAAAAAAATGATATTAATAAGAATGTGGGGTTGCCTGACGTAAACTAGCAATCGTTATTATATTACATATAGTAATGTAGGGATAGTTTAGTCGCATGCATTGCTTAGCGGAACTTTGAGTACGTAGGTTAAACAGCTGTAAGTTCGAAACTGTTGCCTTTTATTGTGGGGAAAAAATATTGAGGGGACATTTTTAGTAATCAAGAATGCCATTACTGCGTGATGTAATCTCTGTCACCGATAATAAACGCTGCTTAATGAGTAGTATTTTGGTAAATATATTGGTGCACATGTAATAAAAGAATTAAGAACATATATATATATATATATATATATATATATATATATATATATATATATATATATATATATATATATAATTATATATATATATGAATAGGTTTGAGCCTTTCGTAAAAATGTTTCAGAATATTATCGTGAATAGATATGGGATAAGGAGAGAAATTGACGGAAGATAAAGGCAAGAAAATGAAATAAGCCCGCCCCATGCAATTTTTATTTGAAATGTTTATTGTTCTTTTCTGGATTTCATTATTAGACTGTGCAATTTAAATGTCTCTGAAATCTTTCTTCCTCATCAAATCACTGACCCCGGACATCAAAACCGTAATCACCCAATGTCCTGTGTCGTTATTTCGAATCCAGAATATGGGAACCTTGGGACTGGTGGTGGGCGATTGATTCGTCTGGTACTCCAAGCCAGCTGGCATCGTCACGATCTTCTGGTTCTGTTGAACAGATCTTCATTAATCAAACTCCTTCTGTCACCTGATCATGTTGGCCAGGGTATGGAACTTGATGATCAAAGTGTCCATATGATATCTCCCGTGTTGTTGATGGATGATTTATGTTCTCCATCTTTGCCACCGTGATGTATTTATTCCAGCGTGTCCTCGTCCTAGTCCCACAGATTAGGACTTCTGGGAATTCTAGCAGAAGTCTAATTAGAGTTCGGTAAATTATCTAACACCTTCCACTTCACTTACAGCATCCGTACTTTCAGCATATTCTAGTTAAAAGAAATATGGCCTTCATTACAGGCCTGTTAATCATAGTAAATAATTACTCCCATCTTAGGATTAACATGGGCATTAACTACTTAAAGTATCCACGAGTTTATACATTGAGATGCACGACAAAAATTTTAATATTTGGATTTGGTGCTTCGGTCCCTGTGCGTTTGATACATCCACTGAATCACTATTCATGACGCCATCATCGTTTATGGCCTGCTTTATGGTCGGGTGTAGCCTCATTTGGCTTCACAGTGCGATTGAATGAGTTGCAATTCAGTTTATTAACGATTCTTGACCGACAAAGGTTGATGACCCTTTAATCGAAAGGTCATATTGCGATTTCCAGCGAAGTTTTATCATGCAAATATTCTTAAAGTGTATGTAAAAGTATTATGCGTGCACGTGTATCAGTGTGATTGTGTTGGCGTTCGACCACGACAAAATATTTGCAAGGTGATCGAAGAACCTGCTACTACCCGTTTAATTTCCAGCAGTTATAACAGTCTATCATCCTTAAATTAGAACTCTGTATAAAAAAAAATTTTATATATGTGTGTATACTTGTGTGTGCCAGTCACTTCGTGTATATTTTGCACGTGTAGGTTATATTGCTTCATTTACTTTGTAGAGTTTCTTCATTATTCTTGTACACACATTGTGTATTGTCATTCTTTTCTCTGTGATCCCTCAACGCAGGTTGATTTCCATAGCAAATGACGATAATAGGGGTTAGAGAGTCTGTTCAGAACGTGTAATGAGGAAAAACGACCGGAGTGTATCAATTTTTACGATGGTCATATTGTGGCTCGAAAGGCCATTAACGCGTGCCTCGCATACATATGATTTATGCAGGATGGCATACTGAAAGACTTAAGTAACGCTGAAAGAACTCTCTCTCTCTCTCTCTCTCTCTCTCTCTCTCTCTCTCTCTCTCTTGTATCTCTCTTTC
The DNA here is from genome assembly GCF_040412425.1 of Macrobrachium rosenbergii. NCBI lineage: Eukaryota > Metazoa > Arthropoda > Malacostraca > Decapoda > Palaemonidae > Macrobrachium > Macrobrachium rosenbergii. The sequence continues at coordinate 18,349,527 of NC_089745.1, forward strand.
TCTCTCTATTTCAAGAAAATAATGTTGTGTCCTGAAGCCTTAACTCTTATTTCAGAAATAAGTAACTTATCTCATACTAAGTACAAATTTGCCATATGTTAAATAAAAAAAAAAAGATGGCACGGTATTTGCAAAGCGGCCGATTGAGTTTTTTTTTTTTTTTTTTTTTTTTTTTACGAAATCATCTCAAAATAAGAAAGAAAATGTCTTCAGTATTGATATGTGATGTAGGATTAGAGCATTCTTTGACAAACTTACTTTCATGTTGGTTTTCATTCTTAAGCTCTACTAACTGCTCCAAATGGTGAACCATTAATACCACCTTCAGGGCTACCTTGGTTGTAAAAGTCTTTTCACATATAATCTGTCAGTGTCTTCGCGAATTAACGTGTCGTCAGTTCATCTTGAATTAGAATAACACGTGTAAAAAATGTGAACTAACTTAATTATGCATCATTTCTTGCGCCTTATATTGTGAAATGTATTTATATTCTTTTTGTGAATACTGAATATTATTTGCAAGTGTTCTGGTACTAAAATCTTTAACAAGCTAAACATACAAAAAAAAAAAAAAAACCATGCAATGGTGATATATTCTGAATGTTTTTTCGGAAAATTTCTGGATATTTTTGCGTGTATTATTCTTTTAGACCCGGAGAAATGACGGTATAAAGAAAATATCCGTACCACATAGTCGTCTCAGGTTGTCGTATGTCCAGATCCATTTGTATTTTCAAAAACATCCAAATGTACTACAACAGCACTTTCTTTGCTATGGCTGATTGATTTTCTCCATGCCATTATACAAATCTAATTTAACTAATTTGTTTTATACTGAAACCTTTGATTTAGATTATATTTTTATATTTTTAATGTTAAGGTCGTACAAACTGTTGAGGATTACTCTAGATGCCCAACAAAAATATTTAAATATGTTCATTCATTAACTATCTTATTTACAGATGAACTTGACACCGTAAAAAGAATTATGCGGTTGCACAATTACATCTATTATTCCTGGAACCTTGCCACACACACACACACACATATAAGCAAAAGCAGAAAACTACACAATGAAGTACTAATTAACATAGTACACACAATGGAATGCGAGAGAGACAGAGAGCAAAAGCTGAGCAAATGTTCACCAGTTAATTTGAAAACAAGGGGAAAACAAAGCCATTCATGGTGTAGTAGATTTAAAAGTAGCTAGTTTAAATGCAGCTTTTGGTCGGACGTAATCAAAGCAACAAACATTTCTTTTCAAATAGGGAGGACTGGTAAAGTCATCCAGAGGGGTTTAAAATCCATTACAATGGTATTTTATTGTCTGTTCATCTTTTCACATTGTATTTCCTTTGTGATTTTTTAATGAAAAATTATGCTTTATATATATAATAGATTGTATACACATATTTATATGTGTGTATATATGTATGTATATATATATATATATATATATATATATATATATATATATATATATATATATATATATATATATATATATATATATATAATACAACCATATAAACAGAGACCTCTAAAAATGGCTGAGCAATGAAGCCGAAGCCGATCTGGATTTACAACCCTATTTCATTTTCCCTGCGGTTGTTAGATATAGAAATCACATGTCAGAATGATTAACAACGCGTTTGCAATATGATTATCATCATTGTTATTAGAGATGAGGGTGAAGCCCAAGTACTTAATTTCATTTACATATTCAATTGCAGCACCATTAATGTTAAGAAGATTCTGTGGCAGTTCATTGTTGTTGCAATTGCTAAAAACCATACATTTAGTCTTTTGAGCATGAATATTTAATTCCACAAAATTTATGTATTTAGAGCGTTCATCAACGAGGCACTGCAAACCACTCAGCGGTGGACAAAACACAACAGTATCATCAGCATAGATTATGTGGTTGACAATCTCAATACTCAGGGAGCAGCCAGTTTTGTGACTACTTAGCTTTTCCGAAACACCATCCATTCATAAGCTGAAAAGATGGGGTGATAACACGGAACCCTGTTTTACTCCACATGTAACACTAAATTCTTCCTATGTGCCAACAGTCTAAGCTGGGAATCCTCTGTTTAGCATTATTTCAAATAAATATTTTTGACATGTCTTGTCAAATGCCCTCGACATGTCCACAAAGCAAGAATATACAGGTGTATTGTGTTTATTGCATTCAGTAGACATGTTTTTCAGAATAGTTATGGCCATGTCAGTTCCATGTTTTGCCTTACATGCAGCTGATGATCTGAAGTAGGCAAGAATGCTGAATATTTATAAATAATAACTGCGTCCAATACCTTTGGCAAAACCGTTGAGAGAGAGAAATTGGTCCATAATTACTTAAACTGCTGCTGTCACCATTTTTATCCTTAACGTTGGGAACAATCATAACTCTCAACAGCTCTCCAGGGAGAGATGATGACCAAAATAGCAATTAAATATTCATAGCACAAGGTGGACGTATATAAGGTGTTAAGCAGTTATTCGACATGGCCAGGACTGATATTGCATTTTATTTATGTATTTTCCTTTTTTACATTACCAACTGTGACCTTGGTATGACCACCTGTCTGGACAGGGGTAGATTTAGGATGGGAACCATCATTAAATATAACCTTATAGTGGCTGCGCCACAAGTCACAAATAGCTATACTTCCGGAGGCATCCTTAACACATTCAGGTAACTTAGATATAATGTTTTTCTTCTTGTTAATTTCCTTCCAAAAAAATTATTCGAAATCTTATTTACACTGTTTTCCCTTTGCCTTTTACAGTATTTCAGAGCCCACTTACATCTTAGCCTTGAATACGTCATTTCCCAAAATATGGGACCATAGCGCGGTTTACCATTGTCCCCCCTCTCGGTGAGGGTCATCTGCCAGTTCATTCCACCGAGGGAGGTATCTTCTCACAATAAGGCTGTAATGCTGTTATTATAATAATAACGTATTATTGATCTGTGTTCCAAATTTCGCCTCATAGGATCTCGACATGAAAAGGATTCAAGTGGCAAGGATATACTCTTTAAAGAACTTTCTGTTTTAACTTAGAAGTCATTTTTATTACGAGCAGCTTAATTTATCGTATTGTTCGGTTCTAAAGTTGTCATAGGTGTCTGATGAGACAAGTCGATGAAAACACGTAATGGATCATGGTCGGATCCAGTTAGGTCATGATTCACTTGGAGCCCGAGTTCGAGTCTCCGACCGGCCAATGAAGAATTAGAGGAATTTATTTCTGGTGACAGAAATTCATTTCTCGGTATAATGTGGTTCGGATTCCACAATAAGCTGTAGGTCCCGTTGCTAGGTAACCAGTTGGTTCTTAGCCACGTAAAATAAGTCTAATCCTTCGGGCCAGCCCTAGGAGAGCTGTTAATCAGCTCAGTGGTCTGGTTAAACTAAGGTATACTTAACTTATTCACTTGGATACTCTGAAACATCCCTATCAGAGACTTGCAGCAAACAACATAATCTGGCCACCAAGTGTGACCCGTGGCATCACTCACCCAAGTGAAAGTGTCCTGTGGCAGCAGTTGCACTCAGCTACACTATAGTTATATCCATTGCAAAATTGAATAAGCTCTTCACCAAATCATGAATGCGGATGGGTACTGAAGTCACCATTTAGTAATTACACAGTTATTAATGTGATCTTTCATCAGACTGTATCTTAACTAAATAGTCTATATAGTCTTCCACGTTTTTCCCACTACCAAATGGAAGGTAAACGGATGATACGGGAATGCTGAGAATCAATTTTTATCTTAGTGCAAATTAACCTTTCATCGTTTGTTGTAATGCGGGAAATATGCCCAGCTAGATTTTTTTTTTGTAAAGAAAAGCCACCCCACTAATAGGTCTCCCAAGCAGCAGCCTTGTGATAGGTCAACTGGTGGTAGCCCATAAAACGAGCAGTTCTTTTCTGTACATCCTAAAAAAACCTATTGTTGCTCAGGCAACTGACTCTTGTAAAAGTTAATGCCGGTAAATAAAGTACGGCAGCCTTCGCATTAACTTTTACCTCTCTTGGTGGCTCAGTGGTTTTTGACCGTCGACTGGAGTTGTTGGGAAGTATCGTGTCGAGGATCGGGACCCGGCGGAACTGATCCATTTATAACTTATGAAAATTCCCCTTCAAAAATTCCCGGTAAGTAATTTGGTATTAAACAACATTTGTAGCTTCAAGATTATATATATATATATATATATATATATTGCTATATATATATATATATATATATATATATATATATATATATATATATATAAATTTCTGACTCACGTCGGGGTCAACCCAGGTCTCTCAGGTGGAAAGCAAGCTGGGCCATACAAGTCTAAAAGAAGTTGGAACCTGAGAGCAACTGCACCCAAGGAATTACCTGGGCAAGCTAACTGCTTGCATACCAGCGAGTTTTCCCCAACTTCCCGACTCAGCAATGACCCAAGCAGTTAGATTCCTTGGGTGCAGTTGCTCAGGTTCCAACTTCTTTTAGACTTGTGGTAACGCCCTTGCTTTCCACCTGAGAGACCTGGGTTCGACCCCGACGTGAGTCAGAAATTTATTTCTGTTCCACACGTGATTGTGTGTTGAACTTTTATTCACTCAGAAGGGATAATTCCTGAAATGTTGTCTATTGGGTCATTGCTGAGTCAGGTTTGGGACTCGCTGGTATGCAAGCAGTTAGCTTGCCAGGTAATTCTGGCAGTTGCTCTCAGGTTCCAACTTCTTTTAGACTTGTATGGCCCAGTGGGTAACGCCCTTGCTTTCCACCTGAGAGACCTGGGTTCGGACGTGAGTCAGAAATTTATTTCTGTTCCACACGTGATTGTGTGTTGATGATTTCTATATATATATATAATATATATATATATATATATATATATATATATATATATATATATATATATATATATATATATATATATATATTATATATATATATATATATTATTGTACTATAGGATATACTGAATTAACATCAGAAACAAATCTGTATTATTCAGTGAACATTACATTATCTCTAAACCTATGTGTATTTTTTTCTGTGCTTTAAAGTTAAAACGGAAAGCTTCCGTTATTCACCAGCTAAACAAATTAGGGACTCTCGAGTAGGGGACTAGATTAAGTCCCTGTGGGATAGAGGGCCATTATGTGTATCCTGATTAAAACAAGAAGTTGAGAAACTGCCATTAATTTCTCCTGTCGGGGACTTTATTCGGAACTTCGAACACCTGGCACTGATTTCATTGACGTGTTAATTGAATTCTGTCCGACTGAGATGGGAAGAAAGGGAGGGTAGGGGGCTATAACTGCGGAAAAGGGAGAACGAGTAGGAAAAAGAAGGGTAGAGTGAAGGAAAGGTGTTAGGTGGATAAAGAGAAAGAGAGGACTGATGTGGAACTTCCTGACAGTTATTCAAGCAAGACTTGGTGTTTCTGACTTCTCTCCTTTGGGAAAGGGCACCTAAGACACCTGAACTATTCTAGGGTCGAAATGATTATGATCAAAGGCTGAAAATAGATAGATCCTCAAAAGAGAACAAGACATTGTTTTTGAGTTGTTCTCGACTTACGCCATTTCAGTCAGTTCAACTGGTCAGCAGCAGCTTGAGTTTTCAGCACCAGCTTGAGTTTTCATTGTTAAATTTACAGTTCTGTTTTCGCAGTGAAATTTTATAAACGATTGCATGTTATAAGCACACTATTATAAGTATGTAATAGTGCGAAAATCACTTTACAGAGATATCAGAACATCATTATTTATAATTGTTGTAATGGTTTTGTAACATATAATAACATACACATATAAATATATATATATATATATATATATATATATATATATATATATATATATATATATATATATTCATAAAAATATAAGCCCAGAAGGCTTAGACTGTTTGAAGTTGATGGTCTGAATAGATTACAGTAAAAAGTAAAATGAGGAGCAAATAACATGGCTTTACCGAAGTTTCGCAATAAGTTCTGCTTTGTTTTTGTTCTGCCAGATGGATGTGTGCAAACAGGACGGTAAAGTTTGCCAGCAACTCCAATTATGATCTCGAAGTCATGTTGCACTGCTAATTTTGTAATCGAACGTGATGAAGCTGTATTAGATATTATCGTCGTGTTTATAGCTTGCAGTTAAAAATACTTTAGAAACAAAACTATTATATATATATATATATATATATATATATATATATATATATATATACAACAAACAGCGGTGGCCACAGCCAGGTATACATCAATGGGGAGGCGGACATAAAGACTTGCTAAAAAGGGTCAATTTATTCCCGACGTTTCGTAATGGCTTCATTACATTTTCGAGGGCTGTATAAAATAAATAACATAAATTACAAAAAGGGTATAAATTTAAATTTAAAAAATTAAGCACAATTGGTTACAAATAAAAAAAAAATTAAAAATAGAAGGGACAATTAAAAAGGACAACGTAAAAAACAAAACAAAATCTCTCTAAAAAATATACAATATAAAAAAAAAATATATATATATATAAAAGTAAGAAGATATGGACCAACCTATTCAGTGGCAATGTTAAAACTAAACAGAAAACGAAAGACTAAGAGAGGTACAGTGTGCCGGCAGAGGTTTGGCTGTTTAACAAGGGGACGAGTCGTTTAATCATTAATGATTCCAAAATGGCCAATTCATGGCTGCTAGAGGCTCGCCTATAACAGAAAAATCCTTATTTTCAATTGAAGTTTTATATTCTAGAGTGATTTCTGATATTCGAAAACTCTGGGTTTGTAATTTTACTGCCTGTCCTATAAGCTTACTCAACATGAGAGTCTATGCGTACCTTCAGAAGCCTCTGGTGGATCAATATAAGTTCCTAAATTACATTTAGGACACGTATAGCTATACACACACCCGGAGGACATATAAGGGCATAAACGATCTTTGTACTTAAATAAAGACCCGATGGTGAGAGGATTAACAGGTATCAGGTGGACCTTAATGGCTCCAAACTTACTTTGGATCTGTTGTGAAAGTTTTTTCTAAAAGTATTATCAAATAAAAATGGAAATTTAGCATAAAAATTCAATTTAGGAACACTGTAAATTGTAGGTTTGAGGAGAAGTACTTGTCTAGAAGCGTTCAAGTATCTTAGAGACCAGT
>NC_089745.1:18361701-18411701 GCF_040412425.1 Macrobrachium rosenbergii
AAAAAATAATTTTTTTTTTTTTTAGGCGAGATCTTTAAATAAAGACGAACCTCGTCTTTTTATATACTCATGAAAGAGGATGTTGTTAATACAGTAAATATGGTGGATTATGTTTTTTTTCAGAGTAGAACGGAAATTAAGTTGAAAGAATCTCAAGTTCCATGGAGGAACAGATAGAGATGTGGCTAGATTTAAAAAAAATATATGTCGGATAATTGTTTGTCTGCTTGATAAAGAAGAATGAAGCTGAGGAATTTAGAACATGACTAATGAGAATAGAGCAAAAATCATTTGTAAGCACTCACTAATGATTACAGGAACTCATTCTTTGGTCACAAGAGTGCATTTCATACGAAAATTGCTACCAATTTCATGACTTCGACCTTTCATCTTTAAAGTTCGTCCTTTGCAAACTAAATTGCTAAGAAATTACTAGGATTCTTATTCAGAGTGACACTTATAACGTAGATATGTATTTAGCTATGAATTATGCATCAAATATTTAGGTAGCGGTGACTTATCTAGTGACCTGAAACTTTGGGTTTTAATATCATACTTAATAACATAAAGGTTAGGGTATTTCAGTTAAAATTAGCACAATGAAAAGGACGCTAAAAATCTGTCGCCAGGTCTGTAGCATATAAACCAAACCAAACAAATCTTGGAGCCATGCTATTTTACTTTTAATGTTTAAACTAGGACAACTTAATCACTTGGGAATACCATTGCATTTTATCAGTAGGATAAAGATATAAGAAAAATTAGCTGGCTATAATCCACCAAAAATGCGTGATCTTGACATTCAACTATTTCAAGGAGAAACTGTGTAAACTGCTACTTGAAAATTACCGTTACATTTCATCATTATGTAACGAATACCTTATTTATGCAGCGACCATACAACACGCTAACTATCGAAAATCTGTGAAATCTAATCTCCGAGGTCAAAATTGCTGTTTTATATTTATCCATTAAAAATAAGTATTCCACTAAAAGGTAGGCGGCTATAAATCATTCAAACAGTAAAGAAATCTGTTTCGTTGACCTTTTGATATATACCTCGATATTCTACCTTTAGCCTTTGACCTATGTTTTTCAAGTTAATTATCTCGGAGTCATTCAGTGAAAGTTGTCATCAAGCTTCGTCAAAACTCACTCATTCGTTTCATATGAACTAGCTAGCTGACAAGGAGAGGGACACACAACACAGAATAGACAAATGTGTCAAGAAAAAATATGTAATGAGACTTAACTTTAAGATGGATCTTATCCCCAAATGAAGGAATTATCATTAACGTTAGGAACGTCAGGAATAATGATAATACTATGGATGATAGTTACAAGCGGTGGTTGAGTAACTTTTTTATTGAAATATTTGAAATAGTATTTAGTCGCAAGTGTAAAGATACGAGGATGAAGGGCGAGCTACAAGGAAATTGGTAAGCATCAAAAGTAAAGGTAAAATAGGATATTGTGAAATGTGATTTATTCTCGATTGTAAATGCGATGATATTTGTGCTTTCGTGTGTGTGTGTGTGTGAGAGAGAGAGAGAGAGAGAGAGAGAGAGAGAGAATTCGCAGTTTCATCTTTGAGGCAGATAGGGCCAGTAAAACTATTGCCCATTGGAAAAACAAATTGGAACGTAAATGCCACTTTATCTACCCCCTCTGGATTTACTGACCCTAAATCAATATTTCGGAAAGAAATATACAAAGGGGAAATGTATTTATATGAACATTTGCACGAAATATATAGTTCATTACGTTTTCATTTTCTCCCTCTTCTAACCATTTTGTGAAAAGGTTTATGTTCATTTACTTTATACCACTCACCCCCACCCCACCCTCTCTCTCTCTCTCTCTCTCTCTCTCTCTCTCTCTCTCTCTCTCTCTCTCTCTCTCTCTCTCTCGTACCTTTACCTAAAATAATTTTATAGATGTTTTTCTGTTAAATAGGGGGTTAGAACCGACCGCCATGACACTGCATAATAGTAAACTTCAGACATTGCCGTTTAAAAACTATAATAACTGAGTTTTGGTCACCCTTATAATTTATTAAATCCCATCAATGCGCAATACGTAAACAATTAAAGATACCATGTAAAGGAATTGTGGTCATTATGTTGGGAAATCATTCCATATCTAACATTACGAATTCAAACTTATCATCATAGATTCATAGATAAAATTCAGAGGTTTTCATTGTTATTATTACGCTTAAAATGGTTATCGTCTATTGGAAAATATGTCTGTGGCGATTTAGTTTATAAATTTGATGCAAATCTTCTGTAATCCAGTGGCGTAGCTGGCATTACATTATTGGGGCCGCCTAGGTGGGGCCAAGATATTTTTTGGGGGCGCTAAACAAAATTACACAAAACTAATGTACCAATTCTGTAATTAGTAAAATATACTATTCTCAAATGTATATATCCATGTGAATGAAGGGAAATAATTAGTAAGTCTGTATTTGAAATCATAGAGCTCAGTTTTCAGTTAATTTTCAACTCTTACTGTATGCAAATGTATCAAATACGGTAAGGGTTAAAGTTTAGCTACAAAGGGAATTTCAACTTGGGGGGCCAGGGGGGCGCCAAGCATCTAACTGGGGGCCCAGGCCAAGGAACCCCCCCCCCTCCCCGCCCCATAGCGCCGCCACTGTGTAATGGTTATGATGATAAGAAAATTACAATGATATCTATGCCATTGACACCTATGTGGCAATGATCGTTTTCATTTAATAACCACCCACATAAAGCCCAGATCTGTTCTTCGTAAGAAAAAAAATATTCTGCTTTATCTAAGTGAAGACTAATTCTGTAAATAATCAAAGACAGCCCACAAGATATTGGTATGAGGAACGGCAGTGAAGATCAAAATGTGCGGATATTGAATCGGTCATAATTGTGCACTCTGTTATATTTAGACTTTGCTGCAATTTTCAGAATAACTATTTGTAATAAAAATTGTATTATGTAATTATCTTGAATATGCAATATAAAATGTATCATGCCAGTGGATGTCATTTTATAATTGACGGCTTCAATCAAAGGATTAGGTGATATTGCATATAATCACTCCATAATTGGTCGGAATGAAATAGAATTACAAAATTTGCTTTGGTAATTAATTTATTGAATTGTGCTCTAATTAGATAGGATTTCATTTGTTGATAGATATCATATGGTTCATGAATCAAAGAATCATAACCTGTAAATACTGGGCAGAATTAGAATTGGTCATACTATGATTTTACTTATTTTGTGACATTTCATATTAACACCAAAGATTTTCTTAGGAGTTTATTAGAGTAGTGTTTCATTACCTGGGATGCTAGCACCCCCAGGGAATGCTGAAATCATTTTCAGGGGGTGCTGGAAATGCAGTAGAAATGAAAAATGAAAACAGCCTCAAATTAAATATTAGTAATAATAATAATAATAATAATAATAATAATAATAATAATAATAATAATAATAATAATAATTATTATTATTATTATTATTATTATTATTATTATTATTATTATTATTATTATTATTATTATTATTTACCTATTTATTTTATTTATTAAGTAGATGTAAAGGGGTGCTAGACTGTGAAGCCTTACTACAGGAGGTGTTGGGGACAGAAAAATTTAACGTCTTTTGTTTTTTTTTATATCTTCCATATGAATGATATTTACTGTAGTTCTTTACAACTAATTACCATTCACTTTTGCTTTTGAACGTTTTCTTAACTGACAATTATCTGGTCCTTTTTTGTTTTATGCGATATCTGTATATTCTCCAGTAATTTTATGTCACTCTAGTTTTTCCACTCAGTGTTATATTTACAAAAAGGTGTAGATTTCAATGCTTGATCTCAATTTCGTATAATTTCCTCAATATTTTAATTATGTCACTCAAGTTTTTCCACTCAGTGTCATATTTACAAAAAGGTGTAGATTTCCATGTTGTATATCAATTTCGTATATTTTGCTGTGTTTAAAGCAGTTACGTTTTTAGTAAAAAATTATACACAACTTAATTACGTCCTTTGCTTTTATTGACCTGCATATACATTTTTATTTGATTTCTCGTTAATCATTCCCAGTGTGTAATATGATAATAGAGGCGAGTCTCTTATTTTCCATACTCCTTCAGTCTTTCGTTTTTTTAGTCTGTTGCTATCTGGTGAATGCTATGAAGTCTTGAGTATAGAGACTGACTGGTGTTCTTTGTCTTTAATAGTAATAAAATGTGTTGTGCATTGTGTTAGAATGAGAGATTGGAGTTTTCTTGATTACTGTGTCCAACGGAATTACATGTAGCACATAGCATAATACTAGAAGATGTAAGTTGTGAGTAAGATTTTGAATATGTTCTGAGTGGATATTGTTTATTTACTTGTCTAAAATATATTTAATGGCCATTCTTCATAACTGTTATACATTAAGATATTTATTAGAACCGAGGATGAACGAAAGTTCATTAAGTACACAGATGGAAATGTTTTTTTATACGATGCGTTAAAACCAAATGTAGGTTTTTATACAGGTTCTCAGTAATGAGTTATCTTTAATTTAAGAAGGGAAAGGAAATGAGTGGTAAATGCTGTATAACGCATGTATTGTGGAAACTGTGGAAATTAGAGACATTCTCTTTGCGGTCGAATGGTAATGGCAAGAAAATAACATATAAAAAAAAATGGGAACAAAATCGAATAGTTAAAAGTTTTTATATGTTGCATTGTTTTTTTTTCTGATGGCGGGGATTGCTAGTGATATTCTGAAAGGTGCACATTCGTATGTGAACTATAATTTCTTATGGTAATGTGAAATACGTTTAACGTTCAGTAGGTTCTTATAACAAATATTCCATCAAATTACTTACTTCTGCAATACTCAGACACAATTTGTTTAAAGCATCGCATGCATAAAACGTTGCTTTTCCTTTGATTTTCATACGCTGAATACTGCAGGTACAAAGTGTTTTAAATGAATTTGTAAAATATCCAAATCTGAACATGATGAACATGAGCCTATATTATCCTATGTAAAATATGTTTTTATATAATTTTGTCATAAGTTTCAGAACATAAAGGGTTTCGTTACTATGTAGGGGTGAGACTTTGAATAGGACAGTAGCCGGACTAGTAACATTGGACTAGTTTTTTACTAACTGCCATTACCTTTTGATTTTAGAAATGAAGCCATGGCCCTGTCAAGTGCCATTCTGTGGAAGTTACTCAAGAAATCAACGGCCTTGCTTGCTCTCTGTGCAGTATGTTTGCACATTATGAACAATAACAAAAACAATAGCCATAATAATAATAATAATAATAATAATAATAATAATAATAATAATAATAATAATAATAATAATAATAATAATATACATTTTCTATTTGAAAATTTCATTACCAAAAAACCATGAAATATAAGAATTTATCACTATAGGCTAGTGTAATAAAGAGAGAATACCACAACTGCTTGCTTGCAGGCTCATGATCTACATGTCATATACGTCATTGCAGTAACTTGTCAAAGCCAATACAAAGTTCCTCCAACTAATTTTGGAGAAAGTCCTTCAGCGTCTGAGGCCAAATAACTTTGCGCGATGCAGGTCTCCGGTATTGCGTTTATGTTGATTTTGCAACTTGAGTTGTTCCGTTCATTTGAGATAATTGTCTGTATGGATATTTTAAGGATTTTCTCTGCTTGCATGTAAATTCCAGTTTTTGTACTTTAGCGAAAGTATTAAGTCATTGATCTAAGGTATTGAATACTTATTTATGAACCAGTAGGAGAGAGGCAAACCCGGGACTAGGACGACGAAAAATTTAATCTTGTAGTTCAGGACTCGTAGACTATCAATGCCACATACAGAAAGTTGAGAAGAATCATTAGATTTTTGTGAGTGTTTTATTATAGTGAGATGGATGCGTAAATGGAGAGTTCTTTGCCAGGATTCTAAATCGTTCGAAAAACCAAGCAAGGAATTCATCATTTAGTATAAGTCAACGTCATTTGTTTTTATGCATGATTATGTAGGTAATTTGTTATCAGAAAATCCTATCTAGCATCATAAATCGAAAAAAGGTTTTTGGATGCATTTATATAGACATATAGGCTGTAACTTTATAGTTCCCAGAGCTAGTTCTCTCTCTCTCTCTCTCTCTCTCTCTCTCTCTCCCCCTTGAAGAGAATTTCGAAAGAAAGTTGGCAATTATGCTTCTCAGGTCTTGGTAGCAGGTGTCGACTCGGTCCGTTTGATGCACTCAAGTTAAGTGAACTCTTATTAGATTTATCCATTGCTTTTATTTGGCCCGATTCACTGCTTTTACTTAGTTTAGAGTGACACTGACTTCAAGCGAGTTCCTTTCTTCTTGAATGTCCGGGGTGGAAAACGGTAAATTGGAAATTTCATTTACGGCAGACTTCTTAAGTAGCACGGAGTCTTGATAGAGCTAAAGGTCGATCGGCCAAACTTTTCTTGTGAGGTGGAAATATACCACTGTAAATTATTGTTATTTTAATAGTTCGTTCATGCCTGTAGCCAAATACAGGCTTCAGAAAATTCTGCTGTACTCACTTTCCAACTGTCTTCCATCTTTATTTTTTACAAACAAACATTATCTTTGCCTCCTTTTGTTCATGTAATTCATCTCTGTCGAATCACACTACAGTTAATCATATCTCACTGCTCGTTAAGTCATTTTTGTCTCAACCTATTATTTTAGTCCGTAGGAATAATAGGAAAGGTCCATGGTCTTGATGGTATAGCTCTTTTGTTAATCAAGTAGTTCAGGGACTAACTTTTCCATATACCTGTATTTTGCCGCCCTCCATTATCTTATTGTAAGTACTGGCATTTATCTCCGATGGAACGTTTCCCAGAGCATCGTATCTTTAGGGTTTCTTTATAACAAGGAGGGAAGTTCACTGACTTTCCCTTGGCTTGTAGTAATAGAATACGGTTATATATAGTTACATAGAAAGTGAGATAATTGTAATAAGACAAGGAAAGAGAAGGGATAAAGGGAAGTGAGAAATGAGTTACACATTTTATAGAGTACATTTGTTTTTCAAACGTAATTTGTTTTTGTTTTTCAAACGTAATTTGGCTAAAACAAAATATTTGTCGATATTTGGTTTGCTGACACACTGCCCAACTAGTGTTATGCTGCAGCTGTGTTAAAGAATATTTTGATGTATAAAGATTGTAAGAAAAGCGATAGTATGTGTTTTGAAGCTATACATATATATATATATATATATATATATATATATATATATATATATATATATATATATATATATATATGTATGCATAAAGATTGTAATACAAGCATAGTATGTGTTTTGAAGCTCTCATATATATATATATATATATATATATATATATATATATATATCTCTCTATATATATATATATATATATATATATATATATATATATATATATATATATATATATATATATATATATATATATATATAGGAGAGAGAGAGAGAGAGAGAGAGAGAGAGAGAGAGAGAGAGAGAGAGAGACTGAGACTATGTTATACCACATCCATCACTTTTTGGTAGTCAATATTTCTTGACATGATGGTTCATTTTCCTTTTCCTGTTTTCAGGGAACTGTGAATTCCTTGAAAATCGTATGAGATTTTAAAGATACTAATGCCTTCTGGAAATCTGCCTTAAAAGGTAAAGATATATTTGTGAATGTGTTATTCCATTTCTTGAAACAGTACGAACTAGAATTGGAGATTAAATGTTGTAAGCAATTGCCATATTTGTAAGAGAGAGAGAGAGAGAGAGAGAGAGAGAGAGAGAGAGAGAGAGAGAGAGAGAGAGAGACTATATCATTTCATTGAAGTGTCCCGATTAGTTTTTTACAACTATTTTAATAATGATAATAATAGATTTTTTGTGTGTTGTGCATTGCAGAGATATATAAAAGGAGAGCATTTTATAAGTTTTCAACAATTTTACCTTTTGTTATTAATTGGAAACAGTATTTTAGGATACGCAATAATAATTCGTCTGTGATGGTTGTTTATCGGTGTACGCACTTTTCAGCACGATTTTTGTTTTTAAACTGAATTTGTTCTGCGACTTCTCTGTTAAATATAATAATAATTGGGTCACGGACATTCTAATTATTAACAGATGTGCTTGGAATACCTTGCTTTTATGTTACTTTAATGTTTATTTGCTTCGATCACGGTACACAAAACATTTTATTATTTATTGCGGTAGACAGATCTGTTACTGATTCTGGGAAGTAGGTTATTTTAATATGGCATTTAGTTTTGAGACCTAGTTTGAGAATATGTATAAATCGAAATGTGTTAGCACAACTAAAGTTATTATTATTATTATTATTATTATTATTTATTTATTTATTTATTTGTTTGTTCGTTGGTATTTTTGAATCTACAGTAATCAGATTACCTGTTGATTTCCCTGAAACTGTCAGCTCTGGAAATAAGTGGAAACAGGAAATCGCTCAATGTCAGTATCTTGCAATGAAGGTCGTCAAATTTATCCCAGAACCATATGGAAATCCTAGACTATAGTATAAACAAAAGAATTAACGTTGCAATCCCAGGCGTAGAGGGAGCTGACCGCATAGCTGTTCATGGGGCTAAATATCGTTCTCGTAACAAATTACAAAACCAGATACAGATTTCAAGTAATGTAATCTCAATGGAAAGTCTTCGGATAGTTTACGCGTGCACGCCTGTCCCAAGCCTTGACTAGCGAAGTCTGATCGAATACGGATAACCCCTCTTGCCTCGTTAAAATCAATTACAGCAAATGGCAATGTGTTATAACGAAGGAAGTGATTTACATAAATCTGTTACCTGTTGTAATTAACTGCGATGGAAGCCTTTGGCAATATCCTGATGTTTCCTGTGTTGACTTGATGAAGGAACAACAAGATTAGAAGTGCAACTATATATATTATATATATAAATATTTCGAAAAATATAGGTCGCAAACGAATGTTTGTCGGTGATCACGAATCACACATGAGATTCATTATTCACAAGGCGAGTGATTTTTTTTATCCCAGTGCTAATAGCATTAGTTTGAGCGGAATCAGGCTTAGGAATGGTAGGGAATGTGTAGTTTATTTAGATTATTTTTTATTTCCTTACTTCATTAAACTATACTTGTTCTTTCCTCGCCATGTGTAATGTTATATATATTATTATTATTATTATTATTATTATTATTATTATTATTATTATTATTATTATTCAGAAGGTGCACCCCATTCTTATGGAACAAACCAGCAAGGGACATTGATTTGAAATTCAAACTTCTAAAGAATATAGTGTATTGATACATGCATATTATTACAAAAAATAAATGAAAATATTTTAACAAGAAACCTCATTTAACAGTAATATAATCGAATAAACTTGCAAACAGACCATGTTCACAATGAGGCCCGATGAAAGAATAAGCAAGTGAAATGTGCGTCTTATATATTCGACTTTTCTATCTTTGAATCTCATATTGATTTCCATTTGCTCTGACTTTGAAAGGGACTTGTACATTTTCTCTCTCTCTCTCTCTCTCTCTCTCTCTCTCTCTCTCTCTCTCTCTCTCTCTCTCTCTCTGGTAATGCCGTTTTTCACAGATGATAGAAGAATTGATGTTTGATGTTTGTTTCGCACACAATTTTCAAAATTCTATTTGTCCACAGTTTTTTTAACTGCTGCACTTCGAGCAATAACATATCAATCTGTTTTCGGGACGTTGTAGTGTTTGATGCTATTTTCCTTTTTTTTTTTTTTTTTAATTCTTTTCGCCTGATCTTTCAGTGTTTCCATCTGCATGCATCACACAAACAACTTCGTTCATTGGCGCATGCTCTCTCTCTCTCTCTCTCTCTCTCTCTCTCTCTCTCTCTCTCTCTCTCTCTCTCTCTCTCTCTCTCTCTGCCATTTACGATAAATATTTGCGTATTTTTATGTCGTTTATCTGTCAACATTGCTGTGCCATCAAGGATGGATTGTTTTGCAGATCAGTCAAGTTAGTTTTTCGTTTGTGAGAGAGAGAGAGAGAGAGAGAGAGAGAGAGAGAGAGAGAGAGAGAGAGAGAGAGAGAGAGAGAGAGAGAGAGGGCGGGGTTGGGGTGGTGACTAATTATTTTGAGAGAAGTGAATGATTAATTGTTAAGTATTTTGCTCTTTTATCAGTTATTTATCGAAATTATTTACTTAACTTCTTAAATATGTCGTTTTATCTCAGTAATAACATAAATAATCATATATTAATGTTACAGTAAGCAAATGATCATCAGCACAGCATAGCTAAAGTATTCCCTGAGCGACTGAAAAAAAGTATTTGTCATGCCTCGAAAGAAGTATGTCAGGCATACCAACAAGCTTTAAACGATAATCCTATCCAAGACAGGAATACAAAGAAAGAAACTCTTTCCATTCGCTTATGATAAATCCAGGTGTTCATCTCAGCCGGTGAATGAACACAAGAAGTTGTGTTGTGTTGAGGACTGAATTTCTGAGGGTATGCTAAACAGAATGAAAATAATTAAACCTTGTGTAAGTGTGCTAAGAAAAACCACCAGCAATATCAAGAAAATTAAACTCCCCCTTTTTTGAATTCTCAAGTGTCTCTAACAAGCAATAAATATTGAAATGTCTAATTCATAATCAGTCATGTGTAATTCGGTTAAATGAATTATTTATTTAATGTACTCTTTTTGGTAATATCTGATTTTTCACTTGACTGGTCATTATAGAAAAATAATATTTGCACCTTGTGAACAACATTAGTGATATTATAATTATCGTTGTATCAAGTTACACCCTATTTAGGTAACTTATCGATTTTCCAGGATGCTTTTGGGTAGCAATATTTCAACCGTATCTTAGGGGCGTTAACTTAAAGTTACTCGAGTTTCTTTATTTTGTATCACACACTCGGTTTAAAAATGTATTGCGAGTTTTTTAATTGATGTAATTACGAAATTTACCATGAAAATGAGCTCCATGCGATTCGTATATGGAATCTAGACTGGTCCCGTAGATTCCCGTAACTCACACACTAGTTCTTCAGTGAAGGAACATGTTCGAATGACAGTATTTAATGTATATAATTTCAGTCTCATTGTAAAGAATTTATTTGTTTATGAGTGAATTTTGTCTGCTGAAAGTAAAATGAGTTCTACTCTTCATTACTTGAAATTCTGTAGGACCTGGGATTTAAATAAAATCTTGTAAAATTTATTATTAGTAGAATTTCACGTTGATATTTTCCCCTTTCTGTCTTGTTTGAATGTTTCTTTCCATAACGTTGAAATATTTTTTTTTCCATAGACGTTTTATTGTATTGCCTCATCACAAAGTCATTCGTTGTTTTTTTTATAGACATTTTATTGTATTGCCTCATCACAAAGTAATTCGTTGTTTTTTCATAGACTTTTTTTGTATTATCTCATCACAAAATCATTCGTTGTTTTTTTATAGACATTTTTTGTATTGCCTCATCACAAAGTCATTCGTTGTTTTTTATAGACATTTATTGTATTGCCTCATCACAAAGTTACTCGTTGTTTTTTTTTTTTTTGTAGACATTTTATTGTATTGCCCCATCACAAAGTCATTCGTTTTTTTTTGTAGACATTTTATTGTATTGCCTCATCACAAAGTCATTCGTTGTTTTTTATTTCATAGACAGTTTATTGTGTTGCCTTATCACAAAATCATTCGTTAATTCACTTAATAATAATTAAGTATTATTCACAAATTGATCTATCAGTGTTATGCATTACTACAAGGCATTTTGTTGTACCAAAATAGTGTAATAATCTACTGTCGAATGATAGAGACTGCTGCGTCACACCACTTTTCGAGATCTTGGCTCACTCAGCAACTAATCAGGAACTTTCCCAACAGTCTGCATAGTTTTCTTGATTGCCCTCATTGAGCAGTCCTCACAGAGTCGATAAAACTCTTTTATTTACTCTGTAGGCAATGAAGCTATAAATCAGGAAAAGGGACCTGGGATGTATCAGTCGTAATTTAGTAATGGATAGGCAAAAAGCGCCTTTGGGGTAATATTGCTTTATGGGTTGGGGAGTTATATTGGTTGGGAATCCTGTGTATTGTTTACTACCGTCATATTCGTAACGTATTTGTCCCCAGCTTAAACTCCTCGTGTCTCTTTTTTTTCTCTTCTGCATATACAAATTCATAATTAAATATCGTTGAACTATTTGTACTAATTTTTACAGATTGATCTAATTCTCCATTCTTACCTTATCCTGATTCGTATTTGTTCCTTCAGAATATTTTACTCAAACTTTAAAGCTTCAACAATTCAGGGCAAGCCTGTGAATAGCTCCAGGTCAAACAATTAGACTTTTATAATTCAGCCTTTCTTTCTAAGACGCTGGTGTTCACGTACTTTCCACCACATCTCGGTATCTGCACCATTTCTGTAGAAGTTCTCACTCTACCAGTATCTCCTTGTTTTTCATTATATATTTCTACCCCTATGTCTCCGTTCCTTCCTCCTTACATAAAATTTTCCTGCTGAGCCAAACTTTTCTGGACTCTTCCTTCTTGTCTAAACAACAAATATTTTCAATTTATAAAAGGCAGCAACTTCCTCTCACTTTTATTAAAACGTTTCTGAAAATTTCCTCTTTGATATATACAGACGGTGTGTACGAACAGCGAAATGAATGTTTACCTGGATTTTTTTTCATGCCGTGGAAATGTTGTAAGTCTTGCTAAAGTTGACCTTTACAAAGACAGTCAAATATAGGTGTTTATTTTAGTTGCGTCTGTTTGTTTTCTGTGATGAAAGGGCAGCCTCCATTGAGATTGGATATTGGAAACATGGACGCCAGGTATCCGGCTGGTGATATTTTTACTGGGACATTCATCGCTGTCGGATGAAACGTTTTATTAAAAAGATAGAGAGAGAAAAAAACAATAGAATAATTCGTAAATGTTGGCGAAATACCGTGCAGTTGTCAAGTTGTGGTATTATTAAAATGGTTTTTAATGGAAGATTACAGACTAACATGTAAATGAAAGTTTTCATGAGAAATTACAAGTCGTTGACCTTGCGTGATTATTTAGTATACTTAGGTTTGCGGTATGATTTGCTAAGCATTAAGGAATTTAAGAAAAGGAAATGATGTACATTGTCTTGTTTTTCTTTATTCTATTCTTATTTTTCTGATTTCCTTTCTTTTTCCTTGTTCTTGCGCATTCTATATTCTTTGTGTCATGGTTTTTACTAATAGCATGTTCCTTTGGTTATGTAATTAACGAAATCTTATCTGTCAGGTATTAATATTTGTTGTAAGAAAATAAATTTTTTTAGTTGAAATGACATTGTATACATATATGTGAGGAAGGTTTTTACTTTTTTTTTATTCATCCGATACATTTGACTGGAATACAAAAAGCTGCCGAATACCTCCTGGCATTTTGAAGTTTTCTCTTTTGTCGCGCAGTCTTAAAATAAGTTATATACTGCGCTAGATGCGTGCTATGAACCATTAGTAATTATTGCGGAGAAAATGCTACCGTACTAAGATAAATTCCAAACTTTAATCAAGATTTCATATAGCGTATGTTTATATCAAGTTGCCTTTTACCATAAGCATCACTCTCGTCATCTAGGGTAATCGAGAAACTCCTGTTTGTTTAGTTATTCCAAGAAGTAATTGTGTACTGGTTTGAGCTGTCTTTACGTCTGTGACCGAGCCACGAAGTTCACTTTACTAATCATCATTTGGATATACGGTAGTTTTACGACTCGAAACTCGAATTTTAAGCAGACTAAGACTTAAGTGAATTGACTGTAATTTTCTTCGGCATTCATGCTCTTGTTAAATGTTCCATTTTAGCTTAAATTGAGCGAGGTCATGTCTTCAAAAATTAAACTACAAAGTTTCTGTGTAAAATAAAGAGAGCATAAATACGGACTTTTTTCTGTAAACCCTTAATTAAGATAATAGGGGTTACTGAATATTTATGGTTTATGTCTTCCACAGTTTTAGCTCATTTGATCCCCCAAATAAATTTTCCAGTTACGTCGTCTTTTGAATCGTATTATTGTTCATTCTCTTCACAAATAAGGTGACAGTTTCATGGTTTCTGTTGTGTTTTAAGTTTGCGTCACATATGAAAGCAGATAAGCTGTTGTTCCAGCATAAATATATACCACTGTTCGATTTATATTCATTCACTCATTTATTAATCCTCTGCCTTAAAGTAGAATTTGATACATCAGCCTCTCACCCTCTCAAAGGTGCCCGAGATTTTATTTGGTTCATCCTATCCTAAATAAAATTTTATCCTTCAAATCCTTACCCTTTCATATGCCTCTTAGAACGTTTCGATTAGTTGATTGAATTACTCGTCCACACTTTGCCGTTCCTCCTTCAGATGGTCTTTTATTTTTTCTCATCCGAACACATTTGCTAACTCTCACTTCCGCCGCCGAAAACCCTCTGATGTCTTCAATTCTGACGTCGCCTCATCTCTTTTCAATGGGATTTTGGTAATTAGGTAATTGCATACCATTTCGTCCTCTCGTCTGACACCCAAAAGATAGAGTTATTTAAGAGAGATTTGTTCAACGATGAGAGAGAGAGAGAGAGAGAGAGAGAGAGAGAGAGAGAGAGAGAGAGAGAGAGAGAGAAGCCATGTCTATAATTTTGATTCCAGAATTTACATTTTATATCAAAAGGAATCCTCCTCTCTCTCTCTCTCTCTCTCTCTCTCACTCTCAACAGAATATATATATATATATATATATATATATATATATATATATATATATATATATATATATATATATATATATATATTAATATTATTATTATTATTATTATTATTATTATTATTATTATTATTATTATTATTATTTAGAATAAACAAACATGAATACGGAAAATGATTGTACCTAGGCTTTCACAAGGTGGTATGTGAATAAATAGAAAAAAAAAATGAAACCAGAGTAAAATAAATATCGAAAAATATAACTGCAGATGAAAACGAAGAATATATCTACATGTAAAATCTGAAATGTCAGACAGAAATTCCGAGGGTAAGGCGCTTCACCTGAGCTCAAGAACATTCATCATTCATATGCAACAATTTTATTATAAAAGGGATGCAAGATTTCTGTATATAATACCTTGGAAATATGGCCGTCAAACGAATAGGGATAATGATGTTACACAAAACGAGTACCTCTGCTCCATACTCTTTTTTTTTATTTGATAAAATTACGAATCCCAACGGCTCTTTTCCTTTGGTAGTTATAATCGTAATTCTTCGTTTTGTCAGATTCGTGATTTGATTTCTTTTATTACGTTTTACTTTACAAAATGTACTTATCTTATTTTCTATCTAATTCAAGGCGGCATACTTAAGTTCCAATATATGTTCGGAAAAGTGGTTTCTAATTCTATAATTTATCTTCGTTCATATTGTTACTAGCAATTCCTTACTTGCCCCAGCGAATTAAAAAAAATGATACAAGTTTCTTTTCTTGAACTTATGAAATGTTTCCTTTTCAGTTAATTATGTGCAGCAAAAAATCTTCTAAATATTACCATTTCTTCATGATGAGTGAAGTTGGATATCCCTTTTGTATAAGAGCTTTCTTTGTAAACTTATTTTTATATTTCTTCAGTCTGCCAAGTAAAGGACGATAGTCGAAAGGCCTCGCACCACTCCATTGTTTCTCTTTCCTTCGTGGATTTTGTCTTTATTTATATATTCATCACGTTCCATATTTTCGTGATTCAGATTTTTTATATATATATATATATATATATATATATATATATATATATATATATATATATATATATATATATATATATATATATATATATATATATATATATATATATATATATATATATATATATATATATATATATACATACACACACATGTGTATGCATGTATGTGTATGTATGTATGTATGTATGTATGTATATGAATGAGTGAGTGGTTTTGTGTGTGTGTGCATATAGTATTTCATATAAGTTAATAGTAACTTAAAATAAATTTGTTACCTTTGTAGTACCACAAAGGGAATATTTGTCTTCCATCCTTCCAAGTCCTCTTACCTCCTGCAATTTAAAATATAGCGATATCGGCTTTTTGAAAATGGTAACAAACGGAAATTCTGAAACCCTCTCTCTCTCTCTCTCTCTCTCTCTCTCTCTCTCTCTCTCTCTCTCTCTCTCTCTCTCTCTCTCTCTCTCTCTCTCTCTCTCTCAGACGTATATACCCGTTTTTAAACATATTCTTCTATCTTTCTTTCTCTGGCCTGCCATTGATATCGGAATTCTTTTCGTGTGTGAGTTTGAGGTCGTGGGAATTGAAGATGGGCCGCTCTGATATTGTTTTCGGATTCATTCAGTAACAAAAGAATTTTGCCAGAAAATTTATTTTTTGAACCTGCGCCTCTGCCTGGCGAGAATTTGCGATATGATGGCATTTTGAGGGTCTTTATTTAATTATTATCTCGACGATACTAGGATGAATGTGTTGACACATCGTTTATTATTTTGTGAACACCGTTCACCCGGTAAGTAATTTTGTTATTTAATCTGTTAAAGACATATTCTTTTTTCGAAACTGAATGGTTAACATGGCTGTAACTTGTCGTACATGGGTACGAATTCCATAGCATGAGGTAGGATTTCTTTATTTAAAGCTTCACGTCTTGAGCTGGGGCCTTTAGTGATGATTATGTAAAAAAAGATGGGAGTAATTATGGACGGTAAATCATTATAGCTATTATAAATACTTATATACGTCTTAAGGCAACCATTTTATATATATATTATATATATATATATACATATACATATATATATATATATATATATATATATATATATATATATATATATATATATATATATATATATATATATATATACGTATATATATATACGTATATATATATAAAGTAATAAACGGTGAAACACAATGCGATGGCGATGGGTCAACTACTGCCTTATTAAATGTAACCTTAGATTTTACATACAAATGTTCCTTTGAGCTTTTATTCACATATCCTTCTTTGTCGCCTAATGTTTAATTCAACCCCACCCTAACCTATCATATATAAGTCGAATCCTATTATTGGAGGTAGGGTTTCTTTATATGTTCTCAAATTGAGAAAATCGAGAAGTTATGAGGTGTGTGTTTATTTTAAATATATGTATATCTCGTAAACATTTTACCGTTAGAATCGTTGAATGTGTGTGTGTGTATATATATATATATATATATATATATATATATATATATATATATATATATATATATATATATATATATATATATATATATATATATATATATATATATATATATATATAGTGTATACGTGTGCTTGTGTATACGTGTGCTTGTGTGTGTGTGTGTGTGTGTGTGTAACTGGAAATTCAGTGGGAATAAATCTCATCCCTCAAATGGCTTGATCTCAAATCAAGAAGCCGGGTTCTAAGATCACAACCCCTTAGCGACCACGGTACGTCAGTGTGTTTCCAAACGATCAACATTAATTAACTAAAGCAAACAAGTGAGAAGAGTTATTGTATTAATTTTCTTGAAGGCTGATACGATATACTCAAACTATAACTTACATAGAAGAAAAATGGGGCCTATGGATTTTGATGTATTTTTTATTGAGGTATTTTCTCTCCAAACCAGCTGTAGAATATGGGATCCTCAGTGATGCTATGTAAGCTTATGTTATACTAACCAGGCGGTCTATTGAGGTTAAGACCGCCTAGAAATGTCAAAATAATGCACCCTAGGCGAAGTTAGGTTTGATTAAGTAACGAAATATTAGTAAAAGCATCAAAGTGTGTCAATAAACCTGATGATTGGTAGGACGCGATGTGCCTTAGTTGTGGTTAAGTTAGATTACGATGCATTGGGTGAATGGGTTGCAAATGATAGTGAGGAAAAGGTCTGCTTATTGTTGTTTCTTTTTTTAGTATAATTTGACCTTTCCGTTTTAAAACCCGGTAGCCCAGTCTTAATAACTAAGATGCAGTAGAAGAGAAGAAAACTGAAAAAGAAATAGTGGTTCATGATGATAGTGACTGTCGCATAACAAGCAAATGATCAAGCATTTTGGAAACCTTCTTCATTCACGAATATTTATCAAATAGGGAACGTGCAATTCATATATGAATAATTAACTTTGATTTTACATGACACAATCCTCCTGATTTCCCTGGCGTCGCCACCACTATTCCTGGAGGACATATCTGGCCTCAGTCAGCTTGTGCGCGTATTAGCATATGCAGCGAAGCAGCCAACTTCTGATTAACATCATCTATTCAGTCTCATGATGTATGCTCAAGAGCCTGACCCCATTAATCATATCTCACTGCAACATTATCCCCCATAACGCTTTCATTACACAACGCGGCTGCTTTCATAAACTATGCGTTACCAGGAACTGGGGATGAAGAAGGGGGATGCAGGAAATTGGGCAGAATGCGGGGAAGGGGAGAGGGGGAGGAGAGGAGGCGTCCTGTTCGGGTCAGAGTCCTCGATACTTTCCTGCTTACTCGTATCAGAGGCCTCATTGAAGATGTAAATTTGCAGCAAATTGGAAATCGATCTTATTTTCCTGTCCGTTAACTACACACACACCGACACACACACATATATGTATATATAATATATACATATATATATATATATATAATATATATATATATATATATATATATATATATATATATATATATATATATATATATATATATATACATACATACATACATACATACATACATACATACATACATACATACATACATAAATTTTTGACTCAGATCAGGATCGCATCCAGGTCTTTCAGTTGAAAGACAAGACCGCTGCCAATCAAGCCACACAAAGTAAAGCCCTAGGTACAGTGGTACTTAGGTTCCAACTTCTTTTATGACGTGTGTAGCCTGGTTGGCAGCGGTCTTGTCTTTCAGTTGAAAGACCTGTGTTCGATCGTGATGTAAGTCAGAAATGTATTTCTGTTCCACACGCGTTTGTGTGTTGATTATTTCTATATACGTACATATATGTGTGTGTGTGTCCGTGTATGCGTGTGTGCACGAAAATTTCATTGTTAGGGACACTGCTGATGTTGGAAGTGAATTTATGTGAAACACGGCATAGAATTATGTTGAAAGTGCTTGACATATAATTAAGTTTCCCAAGATGTTGCAAATGTTACTGATCTTTCAGAAACGGAATAAATAAGCCAATGTTAGCCCCTATATATGGATAGACCTTGGTTTTAACGTCAAAAGGAAATATTCAAGAAAATTTTACGTTAAATACGTCTTACACTTTACAGGTCGTAAGCTGCCATACCTATGTTTACATAAATATGTGCGATTATATAAAAACTTTTCACAGATTGTGTTCCTAATATATTGCATTTTTTTCTGCTAAACTTATTCCCGTTACGAGTTATGTGTTCTGAACTCAAATTAAACCGAGCGGACGAATGATGCTTGAAATGGATATGCGAAACGATTCTTTCAAGTATGAACGTAAGGATATAATTTACAGCTAATTTTTACAAAGTAAACTCTGCATTGAATATCACAACCATTTTCAAACCACAGTGAAACAATTCTTAAACCGTTTATTTCGAAGTTTATTGTTAGGTTAAGTTCTGTTGGTCATAAGAGCATCCGTCAGTTTAATTCCTTGACGTGATTTGGATTCGGGTTCCTGATTAGGCTACATTTGAAAAAGGAGGCAAATCGCTACTCACATGTAGAAAGAACATCTCACAGCACGTAAAAGGACTCTCTGATTTCTGTTAAGACTCTGGTGAAAAAAAAAAGGCGTATGGAATGTCTTGTTAACTTTTACATACTAGGGTCCATCTGAGTGTGGCTCACATTACTAAATTAATTTGAGTACATTATGAAGCTAAAAGTATGACAAGAAAATTATTCGAAAAAAATTTTATATTAGTTAATGTGTAATCTTTATTCATGATAGATATTCTATTCTTTATAAAACTATCTGTAAAGTAGAAAAGAAAAAAACTGAAGATTTATTATTATTATATATTATTATTATAATTATTATTGTTTTACTATTTCTCATAGCGCCCTTTGCTTTTGTTTTTAATTTTTTAGGATTTCCTCTTAGGCTGCTGGTATTTGTATTATGTGAAATGATTAACGTAACATTCTCAGTGAGGTGCCTGTTGTATTTTTAACGCGTTTGGGAAAATACGAACTTCAGATTCCCCGTTATTTTGATTTAAACGAAATCTTCCGTAATAATTCATACTTTATCACCGAGATATTTTCCATTTATTGGAAATTTTCCCTTCATGATTGAAGCTCGCGTTAGTCCAACATTTGACCTTTATGTTTGCCTATCTGTCTGTCTGTCTGTCTGTCTGTCCCCACCCATAAACGTTGGTCCATCCACTAAGCTTAATTTTTTTTTAAGAGCTGTAATTTTAACATCTTTGAAGATAAAGACTTGAAGCTTCATATATAGCGTTAATGGAAGGTATGAATTCAGCATTTATGTGGTATATCTAATGGTCAAGTCATGATCAGATTTGCAGTTCCAAGGTCAAATAAGAATTTAAAATAAATTTTTAGCTATGCGAAATTGAGACTTCCTATTGTCATTTATACTGTATTCATACATCCAATGGGAGAGAGTGGTTAAAGTCAGTGCCAATATCACTTGACGGTCAATGGTCAAATATGGCAATGTGTTTCACAAATACGTCTGGTGCCATTTTAATGTCTATTTTTTCACGATGTCTTTTTTATTTTTTATTTATTTCCTGTAAATCCTATAACACGTTGAAATTTTTAAGGAAGTAGTAAGTTAAGAAATTAAATTATCAATTTCTTTACTTGAGAGAAAAACAGTTTTCTTGCGTGGATAATAATTTTCTGTTGCCAGTGGAGCTAACCGGCATTGTTGTAGTTATTTTTATCTTGAGGATAAGAAAAAAGAAAATGTAAGACATAATGACTTCTGAAAATATATAATATAGATTATGCAACTAAAAAAGTATGGAATTTGAGAACTTGTTTCCTAAAAAGAATGAATATGATCTTTTTCATCCATTATTTTTTTGTCGACATTATCCCAATTGTCAGTATTACCCAGAGCTAAAATCATTAGCAGTGCAACAATTGTCATGGGTAGTTGAAAGCATTTTCCCTATTTAATGATATGGTCTGGCCTTCTGAATGACCCTTCAGCTTTTCAGAACATTTCCAGTGTCATTTCTTTTTCGAAGTTAGAAAAAACGAGCATGCAAAGCTTTGACAAGAGAAGGCGGCATTACAATGGTTATCCAATTAAAGTCTTTTTTCTAACTTTTATTCTGGCAGTAAAATGGGAAATGGATGCAAGCGTTTAGACAAGGCTGTTCTTTGTTTTGAGTTGCTTTTTTAAAATTACTTTATATGTGTTTTAATGGTGTAATCCCTAGTAGAGGGAAAGTGAATAGGATTTACATGAAATCTGATTAATCCTCTCATCAACCTGCTTTCGTAATGAAAAATAACTCTCTTAATTATGTGTTTTCATGAAATGCTCAAATCGACCATTGGCGAAGTATGTGTTTCTGTTTCACACGTACATACACACGTGCATCTGCATTATTATCGTCATAATCTTCATAATTAATGTGTTGATGTATAAGATATTAAGCATGGCTTAAGTAATATGCGATGTGTGTATGGTATCTTTACACAATTCAAATGTGAATAAAAAACTGAAATTCCTCAGGCTCTTTTGGTTAACTAATATAACCAGAAACTTGATTGGAAAACTACACGTAGAAAAACTGTGACTGATGGCTGTATGTTAGATATGGAATAAAGATGAGAAAATAACGTCTAATCCTTCGGGCCAGCCCTAGGAGAGCTGTTAATCAGCTCAGTGGTCAGGTTAAACTAAGGTATACTTAGAGTTGTAGACAGTGAAAAGACGTTCATCGGTAACCAAATAGCAGAAATTTGCGTGTAAGTGTTTCCATGAAAACGAGACTGATCGATATGAGACAAACGCAATGCAACGTGTTAATTTACAGGTAGATGGCAGATCGAGATGAGTCTTTTGAGTGAATGAATGTGTCATACTCGTAGTGAAGTATGAGTAAATGTATCGACTGATTTCCTAAAGCTGGTGAAATGTCAGAGAGGTTTGGAATGTATGAAGGCATTAAAAAAAGATTTTTGGAATAAAGAATATTTACAAAGGTGTAGTGTGAATGTTTATGGTTGTTGGGATTGAGTGGAAAAATGGGAACTGGTTACAAGAATACTCTTGAAATAAATATGAGGTAATCGTTACAAATGGTGCAGATACAGTTAAACAAATGTAAATTTGCAAAGGTGAACAAGGGTGTGTTTGGAAGCGTACATGATTGAAGGAAGGGTAATGAAGTTTTTACTTATGTATTGGATGTTTGGAAATAAAAGCCGAGTGGAAGTCCAGCAAGGAGCTTCGACTGCGTATAATATTTAAGAACAACAGGTCCTCTGCTGATTTAGGCTTGAAGTCTGTGAAGCAGAATCGAGTCTAAAGGTTTCGTTATTCATTCTGTTTTTTTTAATGAACCATTAAACATGAGTTTGTGCTTTCAAAAATGTGCCAGGGGTTGCTTTAATTTTATTACAAAGAAGTCCTGCCAGATTAAGAAAATATGGCTTTTGCGTGAAATTAGTCTGCATATATCATAGTGTCATTCCTAAGGAATGGAAAGTAACCCGTCCATATATATGAAAAATAAATAGCTTACTAATACACTAGCAAGGTATTCCGTTTATATGATGTACAGAGAATCACGTTAAGTAGTCTTGCGTCAACTACATTCATTTCAAGGTAATGATATACAGGTCGCCCATTCTTTCTTTAAATCTTCATCGGAAAACCTTCATGCACAGAGTCAGTCAGCAAACTATAAACCCAAGAGGGCTCCAAAGAGAAACCAGCCTGCAGACAAGGTATGGGAAAAGGTTATAAATATGAAGGAATGGACAATAACACTGGTACACCTGAACTTAGGAGACGTTAGCAGAAAGCGGGAAGAATTTGCTCCTTGCTTAAACATTTGGAGATCAGAAGATTCCACAAATGCACTACGCAAACTATTCCACGTTTTGTTTGCAGCAAAGATAAAACTCGTACTGAACTGAATAGTATTAAACCTGATACTAGAAAACGACGCACGGTTTGCAACAGCAGCCTGACTAGTGTTGAGGAGAAGCTGGACATTCACTATCATCATGAGAGCCATTCCTATGATAAATCCTTTGAGACGTAACACATTTTCAAGTATATTCATCTTAACCTTATAAAGTAGTCAAAATCATCAGCTGTTATTAGTTCACATGAAAAATTGCGATTTACTGAAGGGTTCATTTTCTTTTGGGTTCCTTGAAGATTTTACTACATGTCGCTAATAGCAGTTATATGCAATTAATCTTTTCGCTTTCTGAAACTGATCGAGGACAGGGCATTTCTTCATGTTATATCTGTTCTCTTACTAGTGAGAAGATTGAGATCATTTAATGTTTTCTTGACCTGAATGCTCTGAAAGCAAATTATGTCAGAAACCAAATGTAACTGTTTTTCTATTGAGTTTTATAAGATGTTTATACATTGGTGTTTTTAAAGCCCTCTTTTCTATAATAAATGCTTGCTTATCTCTGGATTGCATTAAAATAATGTTAACGGGTTTTAATAATTACAGTAGCAAACTGGCCACATCAATACTGGATAGTGAATGTGAGAGCTATCTTCTCTGAAATGTTCAACAAGAAGTAATTAATGATGGAGGGGGCAACTAAAGAAAACACGCGAAACGTGTCTTCTGATCTTGATAAAAAAAGGCTAAGCAGAGATGTATGTAGATGCTTTTGCCCAGAAACGTGGTGTATTCCTTCTTCATTGCTTCTCTGCTTTTCTGCTGCAACTGGAGAACATAAAATTCTTGTAACATTGCACTTTGCAAATTCTTCTGTAGGGTTTCAGGTTATGTTACCTTTCATTCTTATCTTGTGTCGAGTTTCATTTCACCATTCGCCTTATCCAGTTTGCCGAAAAATCTCTCTCTCTCTCTCTCTCTCTCTCAACTTCTACTATTGTAGGTCACTGGTGTTGTGTTGTCTACAATAATCTTATTCATTTTTGTTGAAATATAATTTGCCCTTGATCAGCAGATTTAAAGTGTAAGTGGATTTCAGCAGTATTAAAGTTCCACAGAGTATCACTCAAAACCTCTCACTGCTTTACGGTTTAAGTGCAAGCAGATTTAATATTTAATCCACTTCTTATTAACTCATGTTGATATTTAATTTACACTTGCATTTGTTTTGTTGGTCGTTCTGCAGACTTCAGAAAACTGGGGCAAGTGTCGGAATGTTAAATCTCAAAGATCAGATCATCGACAATCTGGATTAGCCTATGCCTCTCGTCTTGCATTGAAGAGACAAGACGTTAAAAGCAGGTGCTGATAAGTACTTTAATTAAAGCAGAGTTTCTAGGTTACTTCAACTCTTCTGTCTACCGGAAGTATGCAGTTAAGAAACAAAAGAGAAAGGAACTCTGAAACAAAACCAGCAGCTATGATCTGGTCCGTTCATTTGCAAACTGCCTCTTTCCAAAATAGAACCTCATTGTATTGCAATGGAATTCAAATTAGGCGATGCCAACCAGAATTTACAATTTCAAACAGCAACATTTAATGCCCTCTTGTGTAACCTGACTCCAGCGTCAAATCGGCCTTTCATGTAAAACACCACTATTTTACCCAATGCAGTTCGTTTTGCATTTTGCGAGAGAAATTCGTACGGTAGACAAAATATCGTGTCTCTGCATTCGGACACAGTTATTATCATTTAAGTGTGTTTTGAAGTTTCCTAAATCTGTGTTTAGTAATGGATATTCTAAATGGTACTTTCATGAAATCAGAGCGGAGTTGAGGTTGTAATATGGAAAAATATTTTGACAAAATATTTCAAAGAATGTCATCTATGACATTTTCTCGCAGTTCACTCATTAGTGTTGTGAAGTTATTTCTGGGTGTGAAAAACATTTTAATTTCGTCTTTTTAAGGCCGGAGACGGATCTTGTCTTTCATTTAAAGATATTACTTCCTGTCCCGCCAAATTCGTTTCTATGCACGATATTGAAATTATATTCCTTTCCGGAAAAAATATTATTTTTTTTTTTTTTTGGTAACGGGAGAGTGTTTTGAAGCTTCTAATGACGTACATATTTTGTTAATTGAAGAAGATTATTATATTTTCGTCGGAGAATATTTCTGTTGAGGAATAAATTTTATTTTCCTCCGGTCGTTGTGGCTGCCATTCGTTTTTTTTTTTTTTTTTTTTTTTTATCCGGAAGTTTTGCGCAACCTAGGTGATTCTGTCTTTTTATGTCTCAGTCTCTGTTGGTTTTATTTTTTAGTTTTATTTGAGGTATTTTTGTCCTATTGTATTTCAAGTTCTTTAATTTAATTAAGGTTCTTAATTTTTTTTTTTTTTTTTGGTGATCTGATAGTTATGATCTCTTCTATTTGGTACCATCAAAATAGTTTTTAAGCAATTCAAGATTTTGATTTGCCCCTGGTCTTTTGATACTTACAGATAGGCAGGCAGATATTTTAAAGAAAATGAAATGTCATGCTGCTTATCCTAATCAATCTTTTACCGTATGTTATCTGGAAATTATTTTACTTGCATTGCGTCATGTTTGTAATGTAGAACCCCGTTCATAAGGCATTTTGGCATTACATTGCTACGCGATGCTCCTAACTTAATTTACGATGTCCAAAGGTGCAAAACATTGATTGCGGTCAGCTTCTCAGAAAGGGAATTTTCTGACCTTCAGGAGAGGTTTCCTCAAGGGAAATCCAGTATCTTTCCTATATACTGATCTTGACTTGGGCAGTGGCACATATCTGTCCTAAGCCAGTTATAATTTCTGCTGCAGCAGCATCCAGGTAGTATCGATTGATAGCTGCATGGTAATCATGACAGTATCAGAAAATATCTTCATAACGAATAGTGAGTATATATATATATATATATATATATATATATATATATATATATATATATATATATATATATATATATATATATATATATATATGTGTGTGTGTGTGTGTGTGTGTGTGTGTGTGCGCGTGCGTGCGTGCGTGTGCGCGTGTGTGTTTGTGTATTGAGAAATTCTGTGATGTGACGAAAAAAAATCTGTAGTTTTACATGATGGGACAAAACACGGTAGTCAGGGAGTGAATTTCAGAAATGACAGAGAAATTATTTCAGAGGAGAATAAAGATAGAAAGAGATTTGTTAATTGGAAAAAGAATTACAGTAAAAAATGCAGAAGAGAGAACTGAGTTCTGTGTTGCTTCAGGTACAATGTTGAAAATCGGTGATTTTGGAGAAGCAGAACTTGATGATTCTATAGTGGAAGAGTTGTTCCTTTTCAGTTTCAGAGAGAAATAGGATCCAGTAAAAATGGTGAATTAACTTAATAAACAACACTGAAATATTTGCAGGAATGAGAAGAGGCGAAGATGGTTATCTTAGTCTCTTCGTATTCCGTTTTTTAACATTGTAATCGAAAAGAAAAACAAGTGTAATTATGAGGATATATGGGAAACCCTCATTCAGTCTTTGACGTTAGTTTCTTCAGTTAATGTTAGGAAAACTTGAATTTGAACACGGATAGCTTGATCTTTAATCGAGCAAATGGACTCACAGCCTTTTTTGAAAGTTTGAGTTCTGAAAAAATTGCATTCTTCAGAATGGCCTCTTGTCATTAGGCAATTTCTCTGGAACATTTTCTTTCCTCTTAAAAAATACGGACTAAAAGCTTAAACTTTTGTTATTAAAATGTCATGTTACAGTGAAGGAACTAATTCATGTTTGAAGAAAAAATGCATAGCGTTATCAATAAATACCTCCTCCCTTAATTAAACTTTGTATTATACCTTACAATCACTCAAAACATAAAAAAATGGTTAAATACAATGAAATATTGCCGAAGACATTCGAATAATTGGTATTTTGCTTGTTTCCGTGTCCAGATAACCAATAAAGTTTAATGGATGCATGTAAAAAAATGAATTTTTCCCATATAAGAGATCACTTTGGAAAGGGATGTAATTGGAATTTCACCTGAAATGTTCATTTGTGAATGTGATCCAGACTAAAAGAAGTCATCTTTATCAAAAAATTATAGCTTCCTTTCGAAATGCATATAGCAAAACTTCCTCTTTCTCTGTTTTTATATTTAATTTTTTTAATATTCCTGCACAACAGGTCCTCTGTTGTTAATCTTTCGTTTTGTCCAGAGACAGTTATGAAATGAAAGAACTTTGAAACGTTGAATTTTTTTTATCGTGAAAATGGACCTGAAAATGTTTGAGGCTGTCATAATTCTTCAGCTGCTAATTTAGGGGAAGGTTTCTTCCAACCGATCAGTATCGGATAATAATAATAATAATAATAATAATAATAATAATAATAATAATAATAATAATAATGATAATATTAACAACAACGAAGAAGAAGAAGAACAAGAAGAAAAATAAGTAAGGAAACACTAGCGGCATATTTTCTGTATTTACGCTCGTAGGTTTAGTCTGAAATGAATAAATATCACCGCTAAAATTTCACGAGTTTTTAATTTTTTTCCACTCTCGTAATTCAAGACAGTATTTCTATTTAAGATATATGCAACAGGCATGTAGTGAGAATTATTTTGTGTAATTTCTCTGTATGAATTTAGTGGAACTGTATTTTTATTTAAATCTAGCTTTAATATTGTTGTAGTGTTACATGTGCATTCCTTCAAACTCATGATGTTATATAAAAGCATGAAAATATGCTTCATGCATATTCGCAATTTTATGATTTCTTCCGTCCCTGTAGCCACATTGAAATAAAAAAAAATTTTTTTGTCTTTTTGAGAGAGAAATGTTATGTCCGGTGCCCGTCTTATTACTTATACGTCACCTTTTATGCTTCATAATGTAACATAACATCGTTTTCTCATAATTTTTTTTCTTCTGAAAGGGCTTTCAAAAGAATCGCAAAACAGGAATTTGAGAAACAGGAATTTGAGAGGTGACAGTTGTATTAACGTTTCGTGAAACACCATTCCACACCTTTTAGCTATAGATCAAGACGATCATAGTTTCTGTTAGTTCTGGAGAAGCAAAGCCAAAATAACTGGATATATTTTTTTTGTGCAGGAGGAGGGTTTACCAAAAAGATGTGTATAATTGCTGTATGTACCCTTGGTTTGGAAATTTCTCCCAGTACAGAGAAAGCTATCTAAGCTCCACAAGCTTCCCTATTTGCACCCATCTAGAAGCGAAACTGTGCTTGTAATAAATGGAGGACTGTAATGAAAAGTGAAAGATCTCTTCAGTGAAAACCTGTATATCGTCATTTGACCTCTTCAGACAAAATGGAGTGATTCGAACTGATAAGTTAACCTTCCGTATATACGGTCATTTTCACATTAAAATGTAACCTTCTTTTATGATTTCAGGTAAACCTAAAATCATTAAAGGAGGTTGGGGGGGGGTGATTGGGGGGAAATGGGGAATGAGATGAAGATAGGTATTCGAGGAATGTCATTCGGAAGTCACGCCTATGGTCCCTGTAGTGATTCATTTAGGTGTTACATTCCATGTAGATTGAAGAGATGATACCGTCTCCAGGGAGTCTCTCCATCCCCAGATATCTAATTACAGCGTCATTGTTTGTATCAACATTTTTTTGTACAAACATTTCTCGTCACCAGAGAACGCTAGAGAAAGAAAGAATGTCCGCTCTTATTTTCCAGGTAACAATTTCTTCCGCTACCAAAATATATACGTGACAATTTTTCCACTTGCGTTTAGCTTCTCACTCATCGCGTTTAACTTTGGTGCACTTCGTGGTCTGAATTTGCCTGAAACTTGGGTTGGGGTTAGTAAAGGGCGGTAGGTTGCCAGAAAAACTTAATTATTTACGAGTCGGTTATTTAGAATTAATGCAATGTTTGTTGTCCATTTTAAAGTCTGGTGAATATTTCCTTTCTATGACTTGGCCCACTTTTTAAAGTCATAGGACAATGTGAAGAACAAAGCTCTTGGCCATTATCTACAGAAATAGTCATTCCGTGCTTTGGGTAGTTTTGATCTTGACATATTTATGAAGGTGCCAATTGAATTTAAAGAGAAGCGTTTTATTCTCCGATAATTCTATTGTATCCTGATGGTATGATTCTTGGGACTTGTATATATTTTTGTTTATTTTTGCTTATTCTTCAGGGTCATATATCAATTTGGATATGAAGTTGGAATTTTACCGATTCACATGAAACTAATGGTAATAGTTAGGAAGTCGGT
This sequence comes from Macrobrachium rosenbergii, assembly GCF_040412425.1. Classification (NCBI taxonomy): domain Eukaryota; kingdom Metazoa; phylum Arthropoda; class Malacostraca; order Decapoda; family Palaemonidae; genus Macrobrachium; species Macrobrachium rosenbergii. The sequence goes on from NC_089745.1 coordinate 18,391,156, forward strand.
GTTTATTTTCTATAAAAATGTTTTTAAAATTTTTAACCTTGTGTTATTTTTCAAGTCAGAGGCCAACCATAAAGCCAAGATAACGCTTTTAAATTTTTGCTTACTATAATTTTCTGGAATTCGATAGATATTATCTGAGTGTTCATTATTTACCCAAAATGTTTTCGACCTTGAACTATTTTTGGACATTACAAAGCATTTAACATTTGTCATCAGATTGTTCCCAGTTTTGACGAAACTGGGTGGACAGGTTTTCGTAGAGTTGGTGACTTATTGTCCTCCCTCTTACATTTTTCGTTTAGGGTAGGTGTGTGTTTGTCGTAATTGTTTTATCTTAGCACAATTTTCAAGGTCGTAGGTCAATTTTTGGGACAGGGTTTCATTTTGTCTGTACATTCCACGTAATAGTATAGATAGAAATCTCTTGTATGCAGAATGATAGCTAGAAATCGCTGGTATTCTAAATCATCGTCATGACGTACAACGATTATTGATTGTTAACGGTGAAATGATATGGAGCTCCAAAAATAGAATTAAGAATTATCATTGTACTAGCTAACTCAAATCGGGAAGTACCGGACTAAGCAGTTTGAAGAAGCCAGGTGTAGGTTCGGAATTCGGAATAAGTCAACTTAATGAATTTTATTGGTCAGTATGTACCAAATTACTAGTTATGACAAAAGGAGTAGAATTGCTTTTCAAAATCTTTTAGATTTGTTATGTAGATTTGATGTTCAAACACACACACACACACACACACACACACACACACACACACACACACATATATATATATATATATATATATTTATGTATATGTTTTTATATATATATATATATATATATATATATATATATATATATATATATATATAGAGTGATTTCAAAGTACATTACTGTGTTGGGAACCCATTTTCCTTGACTTTGAAAGGCAAAGTCGCATGAGTCAGCAGGGACTTATCTACGCATTCGAACATCCGCTAGCCCCCCTAGCCAGGATAGTGGGGGCGGAGATGGGGAGGCCAGGAAAATGAGTTGAGTGAGGGATGAGGATGGGAATGTAAAGGACGTTCGAATGCATAGTTTGGCGATGCTTGGCAACACCATGTAAGTCAAGGGTAAACGCTTTAATTAAAACGATTTGACAACGGAGTATATTACCAAAAATTAGCGGGAGGTGTCTTGTACACTGTGTCAAAGTACTATTTAGACCAAATAATTAGTTTGAACGATATTTGAGAAAAACGATGACTCGCGGTCCCTAAGTAAATGGATCAGACCACTGAGCTGATTAACAGCTCTCTGGGCTGGCCCGAAGGATTAGACTTATTTTACGTGGCTAAGAACCAATTGGTTACTTAGCATTATTGTGGAATCGAACCACATTATAGCGTGAAATGAATTTCTTAAATTCCTTCTTCATCAGCCGGCGGCGGGAATCGAACTCCTGAAATGGATAGCAGTTGCTCTGATGCCCCTTCTAGATTATTCGTCTTATTCTTGCCTTGTAGTTTATTTCGTTTGGACATTCCAAAATTCCCCCGTGCATTACAATATACATAGATACGATGGTTGCGTGGGCGTGTTTCTCCACCCTCTGTGTCTCTTTGCCTATAAAAACTACATCAACAGAGATTTACTTTTCATATGAATAGGTGTTTTAGACCCGTCTCGTTTTCTTTCCTCTCTGTCAGTAATCATAAACATTTCGCCCTCATTTCAAAGGTATTATACAGCAGGTTTTCTGAGAGAGAGAGAGAGAGAGAGAGAGAGAGAGAGAGAGAGAGAGAGAGAGAGAGAGAGAGAGAGAGAGAGAGAGAGAGAGAGAGAGAATTTTCAACAACGGGAAATAACACTTCAATACTTAAAAGACAAAACCAGTTAGGAACATATCCTCTGCATTATGTTTGCTTTGTGTTTGTGTGATCCCATAGAGCTGTTGCCGTTACTGGTGTCTGGGATGAGGTAGATATCCCTGTGCCCTTCTTCACCCAGAATATATGTTGTCAATTGTTGATTCATGATTAGACAGAGAACCATAATGTTATGAAAACAGTTTTTTTTTTCTGTAAAATGTAATATTTAATAGCCAAAAACAAACTTTACCAAATAAAATCCTATATCCTAAATAACTGTTATTGATTTGCTCCCATCTCCAGAAGAAAATGTATTGGTTCCTATAATTTATTATTGTCTTTATATTATTTTTATTACTTAAATTGTTTATATGGTATTTATTTGCAAAGGAAGACCGATGTTTATTCTTTGCATCCAGAGTTAATACTTCTCAGGGGGCAAACTTCCCTTAATGGTCCGGTTAAAGTCTCTGTCTCAGTAACTTGAAAAGCCTTTCCCTTTTAGGGTTCTAACGGAGGTGTTTTTACTTTGATTAAGCAGAGACCCGTGCGTTTTTAATGTTTACACACACACACACACACACACACACACACACACACACACACATACACACACACACACACACACACACATATATATATATATATATATATATATATATATATATATATATATATATATATATATATAATGTATATATTTGTATGTATGTATGCATGCACATATTATATTTCAAGTGACTCACTCACATGAATTATTCTTAACCCTTTTGCTTTTATCTGAAAACTCGCATTTGTCACTGTCACAGCTGTTGGTAATGTAAAGGACACTCGAGATACCCAGTCCCAACCCGATGTCCGTTTTATCTAGTTTTTCTTCTCAGCTTACTTTCCAGTCGGTGTCGCTGTTTCTAACAATCTTTGAAAGACTCATTTTTTCATAATAGTTAAGGTATCTGTCGCTGTTAAGTACTTCCTGTTCTCTAAACCTGGCGTGTATTACCCATTGCCTATAGATGCACACAATTTGATTGGCAGTTCATCACATGCTTCAGTAGATTTTATCAGGAGTTTTTCTGCTTTGCGAGAATATGGTTAGTGCTGGGTTAGACAAAGAAGGAAAGAATGTTTACCAGGGGCTTCTTATGGTTGTGTAATAATTTTTAGAGTCAAAATTGAAATCTGTACGGGAAAGATAATGTTAGAATAGACTGGTATATGATATATGGCGAAGGAATGCTAATAAGTTGTTGATGGCATTGCAAGTATTTTTGATAAAAGTCATTTTTGTATTGGAAAATATAGACAAGGAAGTGAATTCTGTGATATAATACAAGGTCTTAGATAAGAGTATGTTAGTCAGTATGGATGTTATTTTACATTTGTTGAATGAGGAGAGAAATAAGGGAGAGGACAGATGAATTAACGAGCAAGTTTGTGGGATAAGAAAAGTGGTCATAAATAGGTTTTGAGCGGTTTTGATGTTTGTAGGTGATACTCCATTATTTGATGAATAAGTACAGTAAAAGGAATTATATATATTATGAGTGCACTTACCCTGACCTCGATTTCTAACCCATGCTTTGTGGGGTTGATACGTGAGAGACAATGACTCAATCCACCAACCTCTTTAATGCATAGGTTCAACTGCCGTTAGGTAGGCTGTACACTTTGCACATATAACCCTCTTCATGTACGAGTTATTCACAAAATATAGTGAATTCGATATTAATGACCTATATACCCTGAACTACCTTAATCAAGTAGGATGACACATTCCCTTTTTGCACAAGCTTTTGTTGGTAGTATTCCAACGAATACGTTCCCTTTGTATCCTGTTGAATTGTGAATCCATGCACGGTACTTGTCAGCATGTATCACTGGCCGGTGTTGTAACAACATTGCTAGGTTCATTTCATGTGAAAAATATTGGATTAGGAATCGTGAAGATTTCTCTTTTCTATAGACGATATTTTAAAGAAAGGTTGCATTCATAAAAGTATTATCCATCTTTGAAGGGTGAAACGTAGGTCTGCACACCGCAGTGATGACATGTGAGTTGCATTTAATTTTTTTATTTTTATTTTGAATTAGTTTTTTCATCTTAGTTTTTTAACTTCCTATAGGAATGTGTCTAAGATAATATTCTACATATTTTAGTCTTTCCAGTTTTTATTTAATGGAAGCACTTTCCTTAATCTTTAATTTAAAATCTTTGTTTACTGTTCTCTTTAATTGATTGGATGATCAGTGCAGCAATTTCTGATAGTTGCTTTATCTCGGGTATCATATTTCATTACATTACAACGTGTGATAACCAATCAACCAATAATCTCAACCTTGGGACGCGTCACTGCCTCTGCACGCTTTCTTTCCTTGTTAATTGATCAGTTGATCTAATTACTTATTTATCGCGTATTATTCATATATTTTCATACATTTTTAAATGTACTTATCAAATATTATTTAATATATTTTTGCGGATGAATTACTTATCTAGATTATCCGTATTTCTCTTTACCTAATATTATTCCCAGTAACACCATATTTTAGAAGCTTGAATTTCATTTTTAAAAGTTCCATTAATTTTCTGAATAATAATAATGATAATAATAATATTACTTATTTATCGCGTATTATTCATATATTTTCATACATTTTTAAATGTACTTATCAAATATTATTTAATATATTTTTGCGGATGAATTACGTATTCATCTAGATCTCTTCTTTCCGTATTTCTCTTTACCTAATCTTACTTCTTCCCAGTGAACACCATATTCTTTAGAAGCTTGAATTTCAAGTAAATGGCTCCTGTGTGCTTGTTCCATATGAGTAAGGTTAATTTTCTGAATAATAATAATGATAATAATAATATTGATCTAATTACTTATTTATCGCGTATTATTCATATATTTTCATACATTTTTAAATGTACTTATCAAATATTATTTAATATATTTTTGCATGAATTACTAATCTATTTATATTTCTCTTTACCTAATTACTTCTTCCCAGTGAATGTATATTCTTTATTTTTCAAGTAAATGGCTCCTTTGCTTGTTCCATATGAGTAAGGTTAATTTTCTGAATAATAATAATGATAATAATAATATTGATCTAATAATTTATCGCGTAATAATAATACATTTTTAAATAATCAAATATTATTTAATATATTTTGCGGATGAATTACGTATTCATCTAGAAAAATCTTACTTTTCAAGTGAACAAATTCTTTAGAAGATACAAACTGGTATTTTCCATATGAGTAAGGTTAATTTTCTGAATAATAATAATGATAATAATAATAATAATAATAATAATAATAATAATAATAATAATAATAATAATAATTATGCATACTTTTATTTATATTCTACCTGTTACTAATGTATACTCTTATTTCTACTCCTTTCACCAAATAATTTTTTTAATAATAATAATAATAATAGAGAAAAACCATTTACAAACTTTTTGTACCCTCTTTTTGTTGTATACCAAATTTTTTTTATACATATGAGCCATTTACAGCTTTGCCTGCTTATAATTCCTCTTCAGTGTGTCAGTGTGTGATTTCAAAGGGACAATCTGGAGGTTGTTAGCAGGGGCTGTCGTAAGCTAAGAGCAGTATCATGTAAGTAGTTCGTGCAAACAATCTGAATATAACAAAAGAACAGAAACACGAATTTCTCTCAGTGGTTCTTTTTCTCTTATTATCAGTCAGAACGTGATTTTTTTACCCATTTATGTCAGTAATAATAATAATAATAATAATAATAATAATAATAATAATAATAATAATAATAAAAAATCAAAGTATTTGTATATGCTGGTAGTGTTTAAAGAAAAATTCATGTCTCATCTCACCTTCCATTACAGTTTCTTTGACAATAAATAAGTTATTTCGTCACGTACAACAATAAGGAACAAGGAGAGGCAGGAAGACTGAGGTATCCTTTTTTATTAACTCTTTAAATTGAAAGCATATGACGAAACGATTCATTTAGATGAAACTGCGGTCTTGTTGTTGTTTTTTTTTTTCTCTTCTGCAATGTTTTAACTTTGATTCACACAACTTCTATTTGAGATCTGAGAATTAATCTAAGTTTTTTGCCTTTTTTTTTTTTTAGCAGAGACCGTTTAAACTTCCGCGCTCCTCAAGCAGTAATTACTGCGGAAATGAATTTTTACCTTTGGGTGTTGTGGAAGTCAGAGAAGATCTGGTTCGTCTTTCTTGAACTAAAATGGTTTCTTGGTCAATTATCCTTCCAATATTATATATTATTTCGTTATTTTTTAGGTATCGTTTGATGTTTCCTTTCTTATTAATTTTATCGAAGACCTCGTCAACAATTTTTCTTGTTTCATGTTTCTTTCATAGAGTTTTCATTACTTCTTAAATCATTTAATTTTTTTTTTTTTTTGCTTTCAGTTAATATCAATTTTTTCCACCTTGCATTATGAGAGACAATCTTCAGATCGATTAGATATTTTTGCGGAGATGAGACTGTTGTAAGCATTTAAATTGTAAATATATGCGGGCTCTAATAGTGAATCACTGCTTAAATTCTGTCAAACGGGCTTAGGAATATAACATGTGAATCTTGCGGAGTGAAAAGAGAGTAAATATTCTTAGTGGATATAAATAAAGAACTTGTTAAATGCGCCAAAGTTTGTTTGTCCATTTGACTAAGACATGTTTCTGACTGTCTATTCAGTTTTGTCTGTCTTTATCTAAACAAATCTACTTTTACACTCATCCTTAATCGATGAATTTTGGAGGAAATTTTTGTGGTGAAGTCTTGAAATCGTCAGGTGCTACATACCAGCCTCTGGTTGGTAATCATCAGCACGGGAACCCCTGTAAGTGCCACCTCCTCTTCCCTACAAACCAGTTCCTCGTTGGAGTCGGTAGAGTTGTCGGCTAGCACTCGCTAGGCCCGAGTTCGAGTCTTCGGCCGGCTAATGAAGAATTAGAGGAATTTATTTCTGGTGATAGAAATTCATTTCTCGGTATAATGAGGTTCGGATTCTACAATAAACTGTAGGTCCCGTTGCTAGGTAACCAATTGGTTCTTAGCCACGTAAAGTAAGTCTAATCCTTCGGGCCACCCCTAGGAGAGCTGTTAATCAGCTCAGTGGTCTGGTTAAACTAAGGTATACTTTACCTTTTCCCCTACAAACCGCCCCAAACAGTCGTATCTTGCCTCCACTCTTTGGACATTAAAGGCCCTTCACTTGTAACAGTTTTCGCCATCCTGCACTCTATCATCCAGTCTGTTTCATCACATCTCCAAATATCCATCCAGTGAATTTTACCACGTTCATCATGTATGTAAGTCAGTCAGTCTTCAATAAATGGTATTGTATTGCTCGGCTAATGCAGCTAGAAAATTTGATACCGCCTGAATATTCTGAGGGATTCTAGAGTGCTTGTACACTGTCTTCCCGTTGCATCGGATTAGTAAACTCTCGAAATAGATAGCTTTCAGTGATTGTAGCACTTCATGTGTTCTGAGTTGACGCGCGGCACTTGTGCCACTTAACCTGTTTCAAGTACTTTCCAACATTTTAGTATAAATTCACTTACCGATAGGCCACCACCAGGTGTTATGCATATCAGCCCTTGAGTGTGACGTACTCTTATATAATGATATTTATTATTTTTTAAATTATTGCCGTTTCCATACCTTTTATGGAAAATCATATGTACAACTTGATTATTGTGTGTGGGTTTATTAAACGTTAAGATTCAGCTTTTAAATCCTCGTATTTCTCGTTCCTAAGAGATGCATCATGTACAGACTGTTTATCTGAATAACTTTCCATTTTTTCTTGCTTTCATACTCAGCAACCATAATCATTCATAGGGCGTTGTGCATCCTTTCATGCATTAAGTCTTTTTGTTTATAACCTTATTCTTGATTTCCACATCCTTTATTTCAGAGTTCTCAAGTGCGCTTATTTTGTGATTCACGTATCCTTTCCTCTTTTAACTTCATCCTTTATTGTTATGTGAAAATACTTGGAAACAAATCATTTATTTACTTTCTTCAACCATCCGCACCAACCTTGCATTGTTCCATCTTCCGTGCTTTCATTTCCTCTCAAACTCTTACTTTTGCTAATGTCTGCCTTTGTCCTTTGGATTTTCAAGAGTTTCTTCAGGTCCTGTTTATCATCACCGATTAACATAGTATTTTTCACTTCACAGTCTTTGTTTTCAACAAAGTTACGTTTAATTTTGTTCACTCCACTGCAACTTCTTTGAGCATTATCTTTAGAAAACCAAACAATCATTGAGAAAGACCTCATGTTTGTCCTAACAACCAAACAGTCATTCTAGTATCTACATATTCTCACCTAAGCATTGGTTTCACTTTAATAATTTGTAATTGTTTTAAAAATTATTTTTGATGCTTTGAATCGTGCAGACCCTAAACATCACATTTTTTGTCTAGTCTACCAAACCAGACGGCCAATGAGAACATAAATAAACAATACCTTACCAGTCAGATTCCTAAAATTGCCAAATACGAAATCAGGATAAGTAATTTAATTGACGGTTCATTAAACGGATAGGCAATACATAAAGGAACAAACCATCTATATATCAACGAACCAGTTCTGCACCCATATTACTTCCAGTGTTCAATAGTCTGGGAACTTCACTGGGAGTCGTGGTGTATGGCAACGGTGACAGGTACCTTGCAGTATATGTGACTGAGGTGCTGAATGGAAGAGCACCCTGTATGTTATCAGGATTGTTAAAACAGTAAACATGATATTAGAATGACATCGCGAATCCGTAATTTTACGTCCACACTCCGGGCCCAGTTAGATTTTATTACTCATGTAATAACTCTCCACACAGAGTGAAACTATATTCTAATTATTTATTGTCGTTCTTACTTTCTCGGGAGTTTAATATGAATAGTGTAGAAAAATTGCTCTCTAATCCAGTAAGAATCCGTTGAAAGGTTTGGTTTCAGTTTAATTTATCAGTATACTTATAATTGAGTTCTCGAGAGAGATAGTGAGGGTTGGGAGCAGAGGAACTTTTTTTATAGTATCGATGTTTTACCAGTCCGTAACCATCAAACGCACACATTTTTAACCATATTTGTTCGCTCCTTTGATGTTCGAAGATTATGCCGCATTTTAGGGAATGTGAATGTTGTGTGAGAGAGAGAGAGAGAGAGAGAGAGAGAGATAACTGAGGCGTTATCGTTTAGTTGGAGCTGAACTTAACAGTAGAGTTCTTCATTTCTTTTTACTTGCTATAAATTTTCATACGGAAAGTAGTCTGTATTTTCATAACTGCGTTTAGGGAGTGTATTAATTTCGCGCTATATCTGTAGTTTTTATTAAAGAAATTTAATTACGATCATCGTAGACATAAGTATGTATGTATATATATATATATTTTTTTATTCATGACCTTGATTAGTTCAATTGCTTTAGCATTAGAATCACAACGATGCAGTGATTGGGGAATGAATGTCCCTAAATGTCACTTGTATGACACCGGCGTTTTCCCTCTTCAAGCTTAAAAATATATATTGTGGACTAAAATTTTAGAAACAAAAGGTAGATTTTTTCCGTGTACCTGTGTCAGGAGATTTTCAATTGTGCAATAATGTTATGAAAAATCTGTATAAGGCAAGGTGCTAGAAAAATGCAAGAAAAGCTAGAAAACCTTGGTTGACATGCTCCTGCATACGTAGATCAAAACTGTGAGCGTTGAGTAAGAGGAATTTTTGTAAAACTTTCAGAGTGCTTTGTAGTTTCAACTTACGTAAGCTTTCATTCTTCTTCTTTGAGTACTATTTTGTTTACTTGCCATACAAAGAAATTTCTTATGTGATAGTGTAACGGTTTTTAGGAAGAATTTGAATCTTGACCAAGAGTAGCGAGTCAGTGTAATATGCCATAATTTTTCCCGACCTGCCGTTTTCATAAGTCAGATACTGATGTTGCGACTGCACTGTTCAGCCAAACGTTATAATGTGTCATTATCATTTTGCATTTAGGAATTGTACTTGCATTCCTTTTCAGAAGGGTTATTTATCCTGTGATTTGCTTTTTTGTAATCAGCGTTGCCATTACCTACTACGGTATAAGAAAACTTAATCTTCTGGACGCCTCGTCTGCTTTCCTTTGATTTAACATAAAACAATTTCTTGTCCGATGGAACCTTTTGCTGCGTTAATCCAATCCTCCAGGTCGTGTCATGAACAAGGCTCGAAGGCTTTTAACCAATATGCATCTATTGTTTTCAAAAGAAAAATTTTAAAGTCGATTCCTGTTGTCATTTACTGTGCCAGTTACGGCTTTTAGTCAGGCGAGCGGGCCACTTTACATTTGAAGATGTAGATAGTTTTTTTTTTTTTTCCTTTTTTAGACTTACGTTCTCATAGGATTTTCAGCTTTCCACATATAGTTCTTTTATATAGAAAGTAATATTCAAGAAATATTATTATTATTATTATTATTATTATTATTATTATTATTATTATTATTATTATTATTCAGAGTGATCAAATATTCATATAAAGTTTACTCAGTTTGTATGTATCTTTAAAGTAAGTATTCGAGCCTCTCGTTAATGTCCAATAGAACTTTAAACACTGACAGGTGTTGAAGAACTTACAGTTATTGATGTCAGATTGTATAAGAAAGAACAGGCAGTTTTATTGTTTTCCCCTTGGAAATATGCTTTTGATTCTTAGTGATTCTTTCTTGCTGCAAATTTTGTCATACGTAACCCATCAGTTATTTATTTAACTTGGTGTTAATTTTTTATATTTTTAAATTGTGTGTATTCCAAGTGTACTTGCATACACATGTCAACAAAATGCATGTTTACAGTGAGAATTTCCTTGAAATAAAAGTAAAGTGATAGTGTTGTGACAGCAATAGGAGACTGACTGTCTTATTCAGGATAAAGGACAACAGTGAATCGTGCAGACCTGATGAACTTTGTTGGCTGCTTCTTTTCGATCTAATGCTATGATTGGAGTGGAGAAGGTACCTGAAGGTTTAATGCAATGATTTAAAAATGAAGATGCGCGATGGAGGATGAAATTTAGAAAAACTTATGTGACAGAGAGATTTTACTGAATGGAAGGAAGGAGAAATTGTAATCATTTTATTCTGAGGGTTAAGGATGCTACATATCCATTGTTGTGAAAGTATTCAGCAATCTATGATTTGATTAAGGAATGTAGGTTTTTCCTCTAGAGATACGGCTTTGGTGAACGTAGTAGCTCTGACACCATATTGTCTAAATAAATCAGTTCAAAATTATAGTTTATACGTTATTTTCTATGTACGGTATTGAATTCATTAAAAGAGAAATGAACTTAATAAAATTGGTATAATGTCACTTTTGTGGCCGTATGGCGTGGCTGCCATAAATATATTAAGATGCATAAAATATTAAATATCATTAATATTTAGTTTGTTTAAATAGAATCTATGGTACAGTGCAGCCGAAAAATTTAACTATATATCTTTAGCCTCGCGTGTTACTGGTATTAAATTTGTTTCAGTTTTCAAAGTTTACTGTACGTAAAGGATTATTGTGTAAAAGGTTTGGAATTTAACATTTTTTGTAATCGTTTAGCCCGATGCCAAGCAACAGATATCAGGAATTCATGTGGAATTTTTCGTAAGTGGGAAGAAGAATTTTCGAGTCAAGTATTACACATGGTTTACAAGGAATTTTTTTCTCTCCCGCGCTCGCGCGCACACACACACGCACACAACTAGTGATTAATCAGTCTTTCTGTTGCTAAACTTTATTTTGATCAACTAATAAATCCTGACTACGGACAAGTGAGGTAAATTTCTTATTTTAAGCTGAGACAGACGAATAAGTGAAGAAATTATCATGTAAACGAAGAATTTCTGTCTCATCTTATCCTTTAAATTTCCGCGACAAAATTGTACATAAAAATTAGATACAGGGTAGTGCAGGGCTTGTTCGGGTGGAGGGCGTAATGAATGCAAAAAAACACTAAACTTTGTAATTTTGATTCTAAGAACAATTAAATAAGTATATCAAACCTCGACCTCTCCGCCGAGAGAGAGAGAGAGAGAGAGAGAGAGAGAGAGAGAGAGAGAGAGAGAGAGAGAGAGAGAAATGGCCTTGTTAGATAGGGAAGAGGAAGATTAAGCTGTAAACCAAGACTGCCTGCATCTTAAATAGGAACTTTATAATAGCTTTCATAATGGTCTAATGCATAACAATAGACTCACTAGATTGTTAAGGATTGCGAAGGATTTTTCTTCCTCTTCGTCTTCTTCCTCTTGAAAATCTTTTCAGGAAATATTCAAATACATGAGAAAAACTTGCGTTATATTTAGAATATATATGCAGGTATTTGTGTTCAGTTGAGGAATATAATTTGATTAAAATGTTTACAGATATGAGTTTCAACGGTTTGTTTAAATTTCATGTGCATTGAATACACTAAGGTACGGTGAATGGTTATGTACAATGTCTCATTATACAGACATCCCAGGGTTAAGAAAAGTCCAGTGGTTTTCGATGATGTATAACTGCGCTGTAATGGGTTTAACAACTGTAAAGCCAGATGAATGTTTTATGTGGGTTTAAAGATACTGGTAATAAATTTCACTTACTTTAATGAAAAGAATTAGGCAATAGAGTGCTCCATGCGTTGTGAATGCCCGTCCAATGAATTATGAACTCTCCAGAGTGGATAAAGTTATGTACTGTGTAACAATACGAAAATCGTTACAATGAAAGTAAATTGTACATTAGCATTGGAAAAGCTACAACGAATAAGTTACTGAACATAGTTAAAACCAAGGTCTAGAGAATACAGTATTCTCTAGACCTTGGTTAAAACTAGATGAATGTGAAGTTCGTAATTTTCAAGGAAAAAGAATCAGACGACTTGTACCTAGAAAGTATAAAAGCAGAGCAGGTTTGGACCTCTTTGCTGAGGAAGAAATGGCGTCACTTACTTAAGAATACGTTGAGGGTAACAGGATCTAATGAAGAGTTAAAAATAAAAAAAAATAGTGTTTAAATACTATCAAAATATACGGACAATCACGCTTTCAATCTCATGCATAAATGCTCTTAAGAATCAATTCTAAAACAGTTTTTACAAACGGATTTATCGTCTGATAGCTCACAGCATCACTCAGGAATAAATAAAATTTCTAAAAGAGATGAGGTTGATAAATATTTTTAATACTTTTACTTATCATCAGAGCACCGATCAGTGTCATTGTGAATGACGGAAGGCATTGCTTCAGTTGGCAGTAAAAGTTACGAAAACGGTAAATATTCTATTTTTTGACATCGTGTACGACACAGTTACCTCGTATTACGTGATATTCACTATCAGTTATCATGTATATGAGGCGTTCGCTTTGATTGCCTTTACATGCGGTCAAAAATTAAGTTAAAAAAATAAGCAATATTAAAGAAAGGAAAAACCAAATGACCTTATTTACTGAACTGTTTTATCGCAAAATATTTTTGTAATAATGAGGCTGTATGCAAATGGGACCATTCTGCATACCACACAACTTTTCACGGTAAGCCCTTTTATTCAAAGACTATTGCGTATACATATTTGATATACGAAATTAAAAACAAATATGAATCTATTTCGTTTCCACTTCCAGTACAGGGCTTTACTGTTAAATCGCCCTCTCTCTCTCTCTCTCTCTCTCTCTCTCTCTCTCTCTCTCTCTCTCTCTCTCTCTTCACCAAGTGAACAGTCATTACATAGCCTTAATATAAAAGTCGGTAGCAACAACACGGCTCAGACAGTGCTAATATTTGATCCCGCAGCTACAGAAGTATAGGAATGCTTCCTGCACACACACACACACACACACACACACACACACACACACACACACACAGGATTTAACAAGATTGGTATTGTAAAGGACTGCACGAGCAGACTTACAATATCTCGAAATCAAGCGATCATAATTCGTCTTATCCCAGTCACTACTTTGAAAGCAGCCAATTCAGTCTCATTTGTAGGCATAACAAAATGTAGATAGAAAAAAAAAGTTAGATGAATTCTGAACAGTTTTGTTCCTTTTAATTTACCTCATCATCTGGGATCTGAGTTTTAACAAAACTTTGAAAACATTCAGTAATAAGTTAGAGGATTTATCCTTGTCAGCGTCATCCAAATTGTGCCGTCTGTTCCAGATTTATTTCTTTAATAAGTTGTTAGTTCCACAGCTCACCATGAAATGAAAGTAATGCCTAGTTAGGATTTCCAGGTAGAATGCTGTATTTCATAAAGGAATTTGTGTACAAAATATAGATTAAAAATACTTCTCTTAGTTTTTATATTTTTGGCATTTTCAAAGGTGAATACAGATTTTATCATCATTACTGATATGTCATGTACAAATATCTTTCAAAGACTGTCAGTATAATAAAGCCTCAAGCTTATTTCAAAAACCAGTAAAGAGCAGGCAGACATGTATTGTTACTTCAAGTTTATCATAAAATAATTGGCAATCTTTTATTTTGTGAAACTGGCTTTCCTATCTACTTTCTAAATAATGAGCTATATCTGAATGTTTGGACTTAGATTTTACCATCTTTAACATTCAGACTTTCAGATACTTGAACTTTTAAATTTCTTTTGTAACAGTTTTTATATTTCAATTACCTTTCTCAGATTTTAAAGTGTAGTATCGTCGTTACGCAACAAAACCTTCTTTTAACCGAAAACATTGAATTAGTTTTTCGCCAAGCTAATGAGACCTCTTATTGAAATTGAGCTTTCTATTTATCCAAAATTGTTTTAGCTTTGTGCTCCACTTTCATTATGTTGATTTGTTAACGTCTTCAAAACACTGAATTGTTTTTTGTTTTAAACACGAGCTCTCAAGTAAATGATCATCTTTGATCTCGAATATTTGAGGAATGTAATGTATTCATGTTTTAATTAACCGTAATTGCTTCTCATTTTTTGGTCGTAGCGCCAAGCCTAATGAAGATTGTTCATTGGAAAACACAATATCAGAGCGAGAGAAGATTACCTCGCTAATAACACTGCAGTGTATTCATAGTTCTTATTCTAATTATGAAATATTTTCCATCCATACCGTAACCTATGAGACAAACACACTTATACACACACTGACTCTCTCTCTCTCTCTCTCTCTCTCTCTCTCTCTCTCTCTCTCTCTCTCTCTCTCTAAGCACACCGCCACATTCGCACTGAAACTGCTAAGACATGGATGAATGGAAAATTTCCACAACACCAAGTGCTCCACAACCATACACAACAAGCTCACCAGCAATGTGTCGAATCATTCCTACATATTGCCTTTCATAACAGTCATCCACGCCCTTGTCTTTTCCCAACGTCATTCCTTCCGCCCACTTCATGAACGCCTCCATCCTCCTGTTCCTCCACTCCCTCACCTGAAATCGCTGAGACCGGATATAGATTGATGTCTCGGAACCATGAATTTGAAGTAGGTCCTTTGATCCTATATGACCCCCCCAGTCATTGGCCAGAAGTATTCGATTATTTGATTCTCACCGCGTTGTGATGGTTTTCTGAAATAAAGAAATGGATATCAAGTAAAGTTGGTTTGCAAATACATATGTGCCCATTTTGATGGTTATTCTTGATCAGCAAGAAAGTGTCAAGATTTTGTTTAGGCTTCGGTATTTTTGCAAGAGATATATATGACGGTATATTTACAGTTAGTCTGGAATAATAAGACTTGTGTACAGACATCTATATGTATGTATATATAAATGTGTATATATATGTGTGTGTGTGCGTGTGTATGTATATATGTATATGTATTTGTGTGTGTGCCTGTGTGTGCAGTCGCGCATACTTAACTTGCGTTCTTTGTTAGTCTCTAACGATGTTTTGGAATACAGTTAGATTTGTCACGGTTCATTCTGTATCATTTTTTGGGGGGCATTCAAATCTATATCCAAACCAACAAACCCATTGATATACTTTTCAAATTATTATTGTCTCTCCATGAAAACTGAATGAGGAGATTTTTATTTTGTGCGTTATTATGCTTTCCTTGTAACAGAATTTACAGCAGGTATGCATCGATGGCTATCTTTATAAAGATTATACATACATACATATATAAAACATACAATTAAATACGTTTGATCGTATATAATATATATATATGTAATATTAAATTAAACCGAACCAAGACAACATGATCAGTAACAAACATTATCGTATTCAAAAGGTATAATACAAACAAATTTTACTGTGTTTTTTTTTTGCATGAAGTTATATACCTTAGTTTTACCAGACCACTGAGCTGATTAACAGCTCTCCTAGATGGCAGTATCAGACTTATTTTACGTTGCTAAGAACTAATTGGTTACCTAGAGTGAGGACCTATTATTGTGGAATGCCTATTATAGCATAAATGAATATAAACCCCTATATATATATGCTTGTGATTGCATAATTTTACTGCGTGCACGTACGCGCGCGCTCTAAGAAGGAATTGAATACTATGTATATTTCATCTCCTGACGGGCGTATTTGGGTGTAATTCAGTATGGTATAACTCGTATACAGAGGTGAGAACATCAAACGTAAATTTAAAATGCATCAACAAAGCCTTATGGATTTACAAATAATTCCAGTGTTTTAAAAGCCAATTAAAGACCTTTGATTGGTAAATGGCGTTCTACAATATTGAATTAAACCGAACCAACACAACATGATCAATTACAGACATTATCGTATTCAAAAGGTGAGATTACAAAAAATTTTAACTCCTTTTTTTAGCATGATTATATACTGTGTTTTGTATCTAATTAGAGATGGCAGTATCACCACTTATTGCTCTTGATGAGTGAGGATATCCTGATGCCTGTTGCAGTAAATAAACCCCTTACCATGAATTATTTTCTGCTGCACCTTACCTAAGAACAATCCTCCCCTCTTCCTACTCCTCCTCCTGCTCATTCTTGTTCTTCTTAGTAACATTCTTTTTAACATATGCTGTGTCAGAGGAATATTGGAAATTATACATATGTTTCAAGATACTAATTACAAATAGACTAAATTTCAGTTAATATATTTTAAGAGGAAGAACATTTTGAGTTTTTTTTATTTTATATAATGAAAAAAACTGTATTGTAATCAGGAATAGATTCAGTAAAGTGTAGCCACGTTCTCTAATTAGAGGTTATGGGAACTTGTTTATATGTAAAGCTAGTTTTAGTACGATTTTTTAAAATGCTCCTTACGTGAATTCTGAACCCAGTAATACAAATTCTGGTTATTCAGATGGTTTGCGCTCAGAAATTTTACTTTTGATCTCTCTCTCTCTCTCTCTCTCTCTCTCTCTCTCTCTCTCTCTCAAACGCGGGCGCGCACACACACGCACACCGATGAGCAAAGAAGAGGTAGAGATTTGCGGTACCTATTGATATCTTAATAATTAGGCGACCAACACATCTTTCAGTGAGCTTTGTCAAAGTCTTCATTTTCGAAAACAAGATATCTACTATTCCATCACCATCACTATCGTTTGACTACACCAGGGTTAATGTTTTTCGATTCCTGTTACTCATTTCACTATGTGTAATCATGAAAAAATTAACTAAAGTGGATTGTGTTTTACTGGACCTTTTGATAAGATGAAATCCAGTTAGAATGTCAAATTATGACACACACACACACACACACACACACACACACACCCATGCTGCCAAAGTGTGTTTCAAGGAAAAAATAGGAACTGGTGGTGATGATGTTGCCAAATTATAAACATGTGTTCAAACCTATACTGCCATTGAAACCATAACCATTTAAAAACAATCAGAAAGAAGATGAAGTAACTATTTTTCTGTGCACTTTACAATTAGTAATAACCTCTCCTCTCTCTCTCTCTCTCTCTCTCTCTCTCTCTCTCTCTCTCTCTCGTGAAATTTCTACTCATTTTTAGTCGTTAATACATATTTATCTTTAATATTCCATTGATATCGGAATTCTGTCGGTGTGTGAATGTGTAGGTTACTAATTTAAGATGGATGTTTTTGAAATTGTTTTCGCCGTCATTCTGCAACGAAGGTTTTGAAAGGGCTTTGCTTGCTATATTTCATCTATCGGGTGGTTTTCCATTTCCTTATAATTCTACTTCGTCATATTGAAGAGGTGTAAAGCTTTCCCTCTCACCATCTTACGTTTAACGAAATTGAGTTGATGAATGAGCCGAGTCTTCTTTTATTGTGTTCATTCGTCTGTAAGAAAACAAATGTTATGGTATAATTAATTTCCTGCTGAGAGTCAGTTTATCGTATATTGGTAAGCTTGTGTATGTGTGTATTGTACATGTGTATAATATATACATACATATCTATATATATATATATATATATATATATATATATATATATATATATATATATGTATATATATACACACATACACACTCAAGCTTAGCCATTCTGCGAAAAATTGACCCACAATAAAAATTTTAATAATACTAAAATATAAATGCGTTTCTTACATACAATTGGACTGCATTAAAGAAGGACATATAAAGATAAAAACACACATACACACAACACACATATATATATGTGTGTATGTATGTATGTATGTAAATTATATACATATAAATATATACATATATTATATATATATAAAAGACGCCGACCTTTCTTTGATCACAGCTTTAACTGGTAAAATGTCCTAAAACTATTGTGTGCGTTGTTCCTAAAGAACCGAAACTGAAAATTACGCGGAGAAATACGAGCTCACAATCTCGGGAGTGAATAGACTGTTAAATCCTCGTGGTATAATCCTCTGAGTATAAACCTGGCGGCGGAGAGCTTAACAACTTCTTTATTGACTTTCAAAAAGTTTTATATGTTGCAGCGGGACTAAAGTATCTCGTCTAAATCCCAGCGTGAAATGCCCCTTTGAAGGCCAAATAGCCCCACTCTCCAGGCGCCTTAAAATGGCCTCAAGGGACGATTTTCCCCTTGGATCGACCGGGGTTATTCGGTCCGTCTTTCCTCTCGCACTTTTCGTAAATTTATAAGTTTATTGTTTTCTCGACGGGTTCGTAAAATATCCCAGTTAACTGCTAAATTGTAAAGAGTTACATAACTATCTCTCTCTCTCTCTCTCTCTCTCTCTCTCTCTCTCTCTCTCTCTCTCTCTCTCTCTCTCTCTCTCCTTCGGGCCAGCCCTAGGAGAGCTGTTAATCAGCTCAGTGGTCTGGTAAAACTAAGATATACTTAATTTCTCTCTCTCTCTCTCTCTCTCTCTCTCTCTCTCTCTCTCTCTCTCTCTCTCTCTCTCTCTCTCTCTCTCTCTCTAAACATTTTTCGTTTTATTTTAGTGTTATTGAATGTTTATGGACTGATCTCTCCCGTGAATTATTATATTTTATTATCATGTTTTTGTCTATTATTGCAATGTATTTCATCCAGCCTAAGTGTGAAATGCCAAGTAATTCCATTCTCTTGACACATGAAATGACTTTAGGACAGCTTTTCGAAGTTTGGCGACCATACTACTAGTGTTGTAATGTCTTTTATTCCACGGCCTTTGCAAAACACTAAAGCTGGATATCCATCCTTTGGGATGTATTAAAATTTTTTATTTGTTATATATTTATTGCGTAACGTAGTAACTTTTTAGTAATTTCAAATATATATTTTTATTATCATTCATTATTCATATGCATACGTATCTATTAATGTTCATGAATATCCCATTCCACTCCATTCTTCATTTTTCACGCACGGGTGTAATTTTGCTATAGAAGTTCATGCACATTGGTTTATTCCTAAAGGCAGTATACTCTTTATAAACCTCAATGGGAGTAATTTACATCGACATTAAATGTTAATGGGGGAAAATGCAGTTATCAGAATATACGGTTTAATAATAAACAATACATTACTGCTTAGCCACACCCGAAATCGAGTAATCTGTCTCATTTATGGATATTAGTTTTAAGATATTCGCTTTTTTAAATGGAGCAGTATGTTTTTGCAATGTTCCTGCCATTTATTGAGAAATATTTAACAAAATAACTACAACAATCAAATCATCTCCGTAACGAATAACTTCATGATATTACTTTGTCGGTTTCATGGTGAAAATTTGTACCTTTAGGGCAAGAATCCTATTGAGCGATTACAGAGATAATAATAATTTACGGATCATATTGAATATAACATGGCAGCCGCATACAAATAAATTACCAGTATGTAATTGAAAGTCACCGATGAGCAAGTAAGAGGTAGAGATTTGCGGTACCTATTGATATCTTAATGATTAGGCGACCAACACATCTTTCAGTGAACTTTGTCGAAAGTCTTCATTTTCGAAAACAAGATATCTACTATTCCATCACCATCACTATCGATTGACTACACCAGGGTTAATGTTTTTCGATTCCTGTTACTCATTTCACTATGTGTAATCATGAATCAAAATTAACTAAAGTGGATTGTATTTTAAGAGAGCTTTGCAGACCTAAAACCATTCGCTAGATAAGGCGTAGGAAATCCAGTTAGAATGTCTCATGAAATGTAAAATTGAACTCATTGGATTTTATAACTTCGCTAAGGCAGTTGTTATTTTTCAAACGATCAGGAATTGAATATAATCATTTGAGTGCAGACAGTGATAATGGTAG